>NC_061106.1:39208543-39223543 GCF_015104395.2 Macrobrachium nipponense
GATATCGCATCTTCTTCTTCTTCTTTTTCAATATGATTGTTTGTAGGACTTCATCTTAATCATTTGGTTGCATTTCGAAAGGACGATATGGAAGAAAATGTCTGTGTTGAGAATGTGTCATGATTTTTTTTAACGTATTTCAGTGTCGCTAGAGCCACACTACACTGAATAAACCGCTCTCCAAAGGCAATATTTTCAAGTTATTTCTTCTCAATCTATACAAGTTTAGGTGCTCTCCTCAATGCGTCACCATGGGTATTTATCTTACTATTAGCTTTAAAGTTCTCGTCATCAGCTTTTAAATTTTTCTAGGTCAGCTAAGATCAAATTTATTTCTGTTTTCCCAAGAAGAATGAATTTAGCAATTAATTTTCAGATGATCTTAACAGGTAGGTAGTGAATTCATGCACACATTTTGAGGACTATACTTAAATAAACCGTATTTTCAGCGTAAGCTGAGAATCCAGCCAAAGGGTTGATTCGTTGGTGTATATGATTTACTTTCGCTTCGCTCTAGATATCATAGTGGGAGACAGATACGTTTACAAACGTGTGCTGGGGGATTCTGAGGCTTGTCAAGTTGTCAACCCAATTAAGTCTTTAATCAGATTATGTGGGGAGACCTCATCTAACCTTTCATTTCCAGTCTAGCATTTCACATGACCCTGCCTTGGTAAAGGGAACTTGCACAAGTTCGCCTCTTGAAAGTGCGTGGAGGGTAAGAAGGCAATTGCCATCACCGACCTTCCTGTCTGGGGGAATTCATTCAGACTGATTTTATTCAGTCTTGTTGAAAAGAGACTTAAATGACTGCTCGACATCTTATCCAGTCAGGTTTTGTTGTCACTCAATCATATTTCAGGCAACGACTGTGAAGTGTAAAATGGCATTGATGCTTGGATCCTTTGGAAAACATAGACGAACACAGAAGAATATATCTCAGAACCATATTTCAGGAAGGGATGTCAGTGGGTAAATAGTAAGAATTCGTAAGAATACCACAATAAAAACTGAAAAAAAGGTTCTCTTGGTATGTGACGTAGAATATACTGCCTTCCAAGGCTTCTGTTCGCTCTGTTCTCTGTGATAATGTTATATTTCTGTTGAACCATTTTATGGCAAAAGCGAAAAGGCGTTGCAGGTTATTTACCCTATCAATTCAGTTTCCTGTGCAGCAGGAGCAGCAGCAGGAGCAGCAGCATGAACAGGAGCGCAGCAGCAGCAGCAGCAGCAGAAGTAACAGCAGCAAGGCAGCAGCAGCAGGAGTAACAGCAGCAACAGCAGGATGAACAGGAGCAGGAGCAGCAGTAGGAGTAACAGCAGCAGTAGGAGCAGCAGCAACAGGAGTAGCAGCAGGAGAAGAAGCAGCAACAGGAGTAGCAGCAGGAGAAGAAGCAGCAGCAGCAGCAGGAGCAGAAGCAGCAGAAGCAGCAGAAGCAACAGGAGCAGTAGCAGCAGGAGCAGCAGCGTGGTGAGAAGTTTTCGTTACCTGATTTACATATCCCACATTCATCGGTTTTATTCAACTTCCTTACCTTTGTTGTCTCTTAGGTGAATCTCAGAGCAGTTTTACGTAGTTTCAATCCACGTTTAGCTAGTTCCAAGATAAGGGAAGAGATGTTGAATGTCCATTGACATGTGTTGCATATTTTATAAGTTCCGCTCAACGCTGTTCATCCTTCAGCATTATCTGAGCGCACATTTTCATTAAGCAAAGGTCTCTCTCTCTCTCTCTCTCTCACACACACACATATACACACACACAGTGTCTAAAATATGTAATATGTTTTGCAATGTTTGACTATATGCGCAGTAACATAATGACGTACATATATACAATCACACATTCTATATATATTAATTCCCCCCACCTTTCTCTCTCCCTTTCATACACAACGTATAACGTAAGTACACATACACGCGCAAAGAGACACACTTTTTGATCCCCGTTCAATTTTAAAGGGTACTCGCCAGGCGCGACACATCAAGGGCTTAAAGCAGAACATGCCTGTTGCGTATTTCCGTTTTGTGGGTCACGGGAGACACTTCTGTGATTGGTAATACCTCTCATGTGCTCATGCACACAAATATAGATGCACATGCATACACACACTTATATGTATATATATATATTATATATACGTATATATATATATACATATATATAATATGCTTTAAAAAATCACAGTAGATGCACGTGACTTCATAAATAAGCGAATACCACGGGAAATAATAGTCAGGAATCCAAGCGCTTTCGTCTTTATTCAGACATCGTCAAGGAGCTACTAAAGTACAATCGGAGAGGAAGGCCTCAGGTACAAACAAGATCAGGAATACCAGATGGTTAATTATCAAAAGGATTATCCCTTTTAATTTTTACCCTTTTGATAATTAACCATCTGGTATTCCTGATCTTGTTTGTACTGAGGCCTTCCTCTCTGATTGTACTTTAGTAGCTCCTTGACGATGTCTGAATAAAGACGAAAGCGCTTGGATTCCTGACTATTATTTCCCGTGGTATTCGCTTATATATCTATATATATATATATATATATATATATATATATATATATATATATATATATATATATATATATGTGTGTGTGTGTGGTGTGTGTGTACCAAACACGTGATTTATATTCCATCTTACCACAGGGATGATGAAACACCGGAGTTAAAATGAAAATCTAGGTATAGGCCTAACCCCTGACCGGCTTCGACTGCATATCTCCTATGCCATTTCCAGAGGATATTTAGTACGTGTGGTACTGTCCCACTAGGTTATGTATCGTAAATTTCGACCACTATGTATCAGCCCTCTGCTAATGACTCAGATAGAATGTCGAAACAGGTCAGGATTTATACCCATTGTTTGTTTAATTTACTCGAGTGTCTGAACCGTTATTTGCTGCTGTTGGATAATCATTGATTCTCCAAACCCCCGGGTAGGCCGTGGCCTTGGATTTCATTATTTTATCTGTTTCATACAATTTTAAGATTTAATAAATGCTATTTGTCATAATAACGAAATTATTTGTTTTTAACATCAGTCCATATTGTCCTTATTAGGTCCTGTTTACGAGAATCTGAAGTTGTTTAGCCTACTGATTTGGGCAACTTATTCCGCTAACATGCTTTGCTTAGCGCTTTTTTGAAGGTCCTGTCTCTTCACACACTCATATCTCCTCAGTTAAAGCACGAAGGCATTTAATATTCATCAAAATTTCTTTAACCTTTTACTCGGAGGTCTATGAATACCAAGATTCTTGTAACTCTTTACAGCCCTCGGTTGTGGAGAGTATTTTAAGAGATAACACATTCCCTCGCGCGAGAGAAGAAGAATCTTCTCGGGCAGGAAGTAGTAAGTCTTTTTTTGCCTAGGGATATGCAACGTTTACTGTTTTATGAAAGAGGTTTCATGATCTTAGTAAGGAAATGCAAGTGATTTTTGAAGATACGGGGGATTTTCGCTTGGAAATACTTATCATGTTTTAACTGAGCTGGTACACGATAGGTTCATTATCATTCAGCACAGACCGCGGAGGGTGGGGCTGGGGAATAAGGGTGGGGAGGGGGCAGGAATGTTGGCAGTGGGAGAAGCAGGACCAGGGAATTCAAAATTAAGGAGACAGGATACTTCTAAAAAAAAATTTCTTTTCCTTAAAGCAATTTTCAAGGAGCAATGCTTCAGTCAAGCTTTTTTACTTTAGACATTTCTATAGATTCATATTTCTCAATTTTTATTGCATGTAACATACCTTAATGTTAGCGTAATGTCTGTTTTTCTCTTTTAAAGGTGCTAGTATTTATTTTAATACTAAATTGAAATCGTTTGCGCTAACCTGATTTACGTTGCTGAAAATTATGATAACATTAGTTATGTTTCCTTCAAAACTGATCAAATATGGCTGACTCAGCCATGGCCGCCTAGACTCCAGTCCAGAGTCCAGACTCCAGATTGGCAGATTCTCTCCTCAGTCACCAACCACCATTTGTATCAATGTGATGTACATTGCATTGGCTCTTCCTGAACACCTGTTTGACGTGCTATTATTATGAAGTGCCATTGTAATAAGTGCAACAATGGAATTAAGGAAAAACGTTCTAAGGATTGGTCAGTGAAGGTTGATTGCTTGGAAGTAAGACGTGTCTTTTAAAACTTTGAGCATAAAATAAGTAGTATCTAGGCTAGCCTACTCATACCCTGGTCAGGGAAGGTTTAGACTCAGTAGGCGTAATTAACAGTTATTTGAACATTTGCTTTTTATAATGATATTGATTGTAATGATAACAATAATACTAACACTAGAATAACTATAGGAAACGGCCATCTGTAGTACTATTATAGTATTCGTTCGGAGTTGCTAAAATGGAGGCAGAAGTGTTGCCGTCACGTATGATTTAATGCTTTATTATTCAGTCATTGCCTTTTTTTAAAATCATGTATTCATAGTGATAAGTATGATATTGTTTTCGGTATTGCTTGTCTGTATAAGTTAGTGGAAATTATGTAAAGTGTAAGAAGCAAGAGTGGAAATTATGTAAAGTGTAAGAAGCAAGTTGGTTAGGTCTATAGGGGTGGGGGGCGAGGAAAGGAATAACGTGAGAATGCAACCGTTACCATAGCAACTTAAACTTTAGGGAGGAAAATATGAAATGAATTAGTCATCAAAGCCTTGACTTCATGAAAACAAGGGTTATAATGCCGCTGTTTAAAATTATGCAAAGATAATCTACCTGACGATGACTGAAGTGAGTGGACGGGACCAGTGTTGCCACTCTCGGATTGGAATTATCGTACTGGCTCATCAAAATTATGGGTTTTTCAGTAAAAATATCTTACAAAATTGTAGATTTTATCGTAATTATTATCTTACACTGTTTCTGATATTTAACACATCTTTATAATTTGACAAACAAATGAATGTATGTATGATTTCTGTGTAGTCATTAATATCTTGCAATTTACATAATTAAGAAAAAAATGCAAATGAAACATTTCTCTCTACAAAAACAAAAAAGTGGAATTATGAATAATTAGTTAATGTTATGAACAATTGTTATGAATAAATTATTATTATATTGTATTATCGCTGTTGTAAAAAAAAAAAAAAGGTATACAGCTTAGAACGTCACTTCTTTCCATAATGTAAACTAAACGGATAACGAATTAACACGAAGATATGTGAGTTGATAGGCCCACTCATACATATCTTTAAACACCCCAAAACATCGAAAATCAAAATAGCATCACTGAGTAGTATTTCAAAATAAATATATATAATTAAATATGACTGGTACTGATACCTATCCCATGAAAAAGAAATTAATAACAATAATAATTGTTAAGTATATCTTTAAGAATCTTCCTGCAAATCAAATTCATGTTCTCTGATGGTCTGGAATAACTGTGCGTGATTATTTATTCTGGAAAACATATCATTTGCAGCAGTGAAATGAACACATGACCCTCCTGAACCTTTGATGCAACTAACAGAGAGAAGAACCCCATTAATTGTGCTTGTTTTCAGTCTGTTTCTTTGTTTAGTTTTAAAGAGGTTAACTTTACTGAACACTCGTTCGCATTCAGCATTAGAGTGCGGCAAGCAAAGAGCAGTTGGAGCAAAATTGGTTAAGTCTGAAAAACTAGACTTTTTTTTCATCCTGGCCGGGGGACCCACACCAGGGGACCAAACCGGTGTCCTCCCCACAAGGGTCTTCAACCCTGGCGGATATACCCAGTCGTCTCCCCGCTGGGGGGCTCACTCCTGGCAGCCCAACCCATTTGCTTCCTCGCTGGAGGCACCAGACCGAGTCTCCTCCCCTCCAAGGGCCCCACCCATGGCGTTCTAATCTGGTAACCTCCGGGACGGGGACCGAACCACTGGAGGCCCGACTTGGTCGCCTCACCGCGGGAGGGCCCGTCCCAGGCGGCCCAACCTGTTCGCTTCCCGGTGGAGGCCCCACCCAGTCTCCTCTCCCACTTAAGGGACCACCCATGGCATTCTGACCTGGTCGCTTCCCGGCCAGGGGCCCAACACCTGTTGGCCTGACCTGGTCGCCTCGCCATCGGGGTCCCCACCCCAGGTGGCCGGACCCAGTCTCCTTCCCGTATGGGGCCCCACATCTGGCGACCCGACCTAGTCTCCTCACCCACTTGTCCCGGCACCTGTGTTGGGCCTCACCAGCCTGTTCCGTGACCCGTGGCGGACATCGCCCGCCCATCCTGGGACGCGTGGCAGACACCGCCCGCCTGTCCTGGGACCCGCTGCGGGCCTGGCCCACCCTATCCCAGGACCCGTGGCGGACACTGCCCATCTGTCCCGTGACCCGCAGCGGACACCGCCCGCCTGTCCTGGGGCCCGCGGCACACCCAGCCCACCCGTCCTGGGACCCGTGGTGGGCCCAGCCCACCCCATCCCGGGACCCGCGGTAGACACTGCCCGCTTGTCCCGGGACCCGCAGCGGGCCCACCCCACCCCATCCCAAGAACCGCTGCAGACACCGCCCGGCCGTCCCAGGACTCGCAGCGGGCCCAGCCCGCCCTGTCGCGGGACCTGTGGTGGCCCCCACCCGCCTGTCCCAGGACCTGCGGCGGACACAGCCTGCCCATCCCGAGACCCACAAAGGACACCGCCCGCCCATCCAGGGACACGAAGCGGACATTGCCAACCCATCCCGGGACACGAGGTGGACATTGCTCGCCTGTCCCGGGACCCACAGCTGGCCCGTCCTGCCTATCCCGGGACATGTGGCAGACATCGCCCACCCGTCCCAGGACCCGCGGCGGGGTCGGCCCGTCTGTCCCCGGACACGAGGCAGATGTTACCCGCCTGTCCCCGGACCTGCGATGGTGCCAGCCCACCCATCCCAGGACACATGGTGGACATTGCCACCTGTCCCAGGGACCCACAGCAGGTCTGGCCCGCTTGTCCTGGTACACATGGCGGACATCGCCCCCCCCTTCCAAGGACCCGTGGCGGGGCCAGCCCGCCCATCCCGGCACACGTGGCAGACATCGCCCGCCCGTCCTAGGACCTGCGACGGGGGCGACCCGTATTTCCTGGTACATGTGGCTGACATTGCCTCTCCGTCTCGGGACACATGGCGGACATCACCTGCCCATCCTAGGACCCATGGTGGGGCTGGCCTGCACGTCCCGGGACACGTGGCGGACATCGCCCGCCTGTCCTGGGACACATGGCGGACATCGCCCCCCCTTCCAAGGATCCGTGGCCCGCCCATCCCAGCACAGGTGGCGGACATCGCCTGCCCATCCCGGGACCGCGGCGGGCCCAGCCCTCCCGTCCTGGGACTCGTGGCAGACATCGCCCATTTGTCCCCAGGACATGTACCGGACATAGCCCGCCTGTCATTGGATGCGTGGCGGACATCGCCCGCCTGTCCTGGGACCTGTGGCGGGGCCGGCTGATCCGTCCCGGGACACGTTGCAGATAACACCCGCCTGTCCTGTCACCTGCGGCGGGCCTGGCTCGCCCTTCCCGGGACACGTGGCGGACATTGCCTGCCCATCCCTGGACCTGAGGCTGGCCTGGCCCGCCCGTCCCGGGACACATGGCGGAAATCGCCCGCCCTTCCTGGGACCCGTGGTGGGGCTGGCCCGCCCATCCTGGGACCCGAGGCGGGGCCGGTCCGCCCGTCCCAGGACCCGTGACGGGGGCAGCTGCCCATCCTGGGACACATGGCGGACATCGCCCGCCCGTCCCGGGACCCGCGGCAGGCCCGGCCAGCCTGTCCCGGGACTCGTGGCAGACATCGCCCGCTTGTTCCTGGGACATATACCAGACATAGCCCGCCCGTCATTGGACGCGTGGCGGACATCGACTGCCCGTCCCGGGACCCACTAAAACTAACAAAAAATTTTAACATATCTATTTCCATTCTAATTCAATTTCCTTCAAGGATTAACAAAGCAATCTTATCACAAAATAAACATCAAGGTGTCCATAAAACAAAATTTTCACATCTGATCCGTCTTTGTGAGGCCAGCTCAGTCTTCATTGCGCCATTCCTTGAAGATGTACAGCTGCTTCTGCAGTTTCCGGTTGTTCTCCTCTAGGCGTCTTTATTTCTCATGGAGGTTCTTCAGGTCTCACACCAATTTCTCCTTGGGTCCTCGCATCTCGAACCTCATCTTCCAGCTGGTCGATCCGTTCGCCCTGGACGCAGGCCTTCCTCTCCAGCGACTACAGGCGACGATTTCCTTCCTCTAGAAGGCAATGCCAGCTCGTTCCTCTTGAGTTCGCCGCCTCAACTTCACACTGGAGGCCGCCCTTTTCCTTCCAGAGGTCTTCCACTTCCCTCTGCAGGAACTGGAGCCTCAACTCGAGGTCTATCCTCTCGGATTCCCGCTTATCGGTTGCGTCTTTTTGTTCCTGGATGAGCCTCGCCATCCGCGCCGCTTACGCCATCTTTAACTGCAGGTTTTTCTCCTTCTGTCGTAAGAGATTCTCGAGTCTCTCAAGCAAATCAGCAGCTGAAGGACAACGCAAAGGAAATCGGGCAGAGAAACGATGGCCTATGTGAGAGGATAAAGGATGTGATTGCACAGTTGGCAGAGGCAAACTGCCTGAGGCAGTTTGCCTCTGCCAACTGTGCAATCACATCCTTTATCCTCTCACATAGGCCATCGTTTCTCTGCCCGATTTTCTTTGCGTTGTCCTTCAGCTGCTGATTTTCTTCTACCATCTTGAGGATCTTGTTTTCTAGCTGGCGTTTCTCCCTCTTCTCTTTATCGTTCCAGCTTCGAGCAAGGGGGGCCTTGTCTTGCCAGGCTTGCTGTTGCAACACCTCCTGAGTGATCTGGTTGGAACGAGTGCGTTCTTCCCTTCCGACCGCCCTCTGCATCTCTTCACAGTAGTCGAGCCTCTGTTGCAGCTGAAGGATTGTCCTGTCCAAGTTCACCCGCACTGGATGGCGTCTCGCAAGGCCGCAATTCTCTCGTTCAGTTCCTTTTCCTTGGCCTGTTCAGCTCCATCATCATCAGTCAGGAGAGAAATTTCACCAGCGAGTAGGCAGTCACACCAAACAAGATGACTGATCTTCCGTATTTCGAACAACATCTGGACAACAACGTCCCAACAACAGCTGCTGCCAAGGAGAGGTAAGGCCACATTTTCTTCAGACTAAGATCCATATTTAAAGTATCCAGTTCATATACTCTCCTCTTTCTCTCTGGATTTTTTGTTGATTTTCTATATTCCACGAGAGATATTTTGATTTATCAAAATATAGCAGGAATGATTCTGAAAGAGTTTTAATTATGATATATATATATACTAGATATATATATTATATAATATATATATATAATATATATATATATATAATATATATAATATATATATATAAATGTATATATATATATATATATTATATTATAATATATTTATATAATAAAATTTATATATATATGTATAATATTACATATGTGATATATATATAATATATATATATAAATATAATATATAATAATCTCTTTCTCTCTCTCTCTCTCTCTCTCCTTTTCATTCCTTTCTCTTACTCTCTTTTTCTCTCTCCAACAATCACTGTCTCTTACCCTCTTTCTTCTCAGTAATACCAATTCTCTCTCTCTCTCTCTCTCTCTCTCTCTCTCTCTCTCTCTCTGTGCCTTTTTTCCTCTTTCTTCTCCCTAACACCCGGTCTACTCTATCTCATGTTCTCTCTCATTTTCTCTCTCTGTCAACCCCTTCTAAAACCACTCTTTGATGTCATTGATGTTTACCCTATAGTATTCTTTTCCAAATGATAAGTCATATGTATACAGAAATTTGTAAAGTAACTAAGTCTACGGGCACAGCCAGCCCCAGTTTCACGGGCAGAACCAGCTCTGTTTCACGGAATCCCTTCTTACCCTTCGGAGGGGGGAAGTAGAAATTTTGGGACCCCGGCCTCACGAACATAGGTCTCGACCTTCCTGGAGTAGAAACCCATCTCCGTTCCGAATCTCAGTCCCATCAGACCGACGGCCCGGGCTTCCATACCAATCATGCATACATACATACATACAAACATATAAACTACATACACACATTGCCAAATATAATATATATATATATATATATATATATATATATATATACATAATATATATATATATATATATATATATATATATATATATATGTATATATATATATGTGTATGTATGTATGTATGTATGATATAATGTACCAAAGACCAGTCACGTATTGGACATGCTGCCTACGAATGAGGAACGCCAAAGTACACGGATGAATCAAAAGTACTAAAGCAGAACTGCTCACACCTGAAAGGGACTATTGAGACCCACCACTCATGGCAAAAGTGAAACCCCGTACGAAAGCATACCGCGCATGCGCAAGTGTGTGCGTGTGTGTGTAATCTATGTAATGTTGCAACATTACCAAGAGAGAGAGAGAGAGAGAGAGAGATTACAAACAGTGGCCGGGAAATTTTTCTTCTTTTTTTGACATGGCGTATTCAGGAACCTTTTTCTCCTTAAAGGAAATGGTGGTGGCCACAGCTGAGTGAAAATAGATCAACGTGAAATGACGGTCTGTTCCCTGTGAACTGACCATGGTACCGACAAAGATACGGTGGCTATTTACCGCTATCTATACTATGGTGCCTCCACTTGTATGCATTTGAATTTAAATTTATTCTTGTCAATCGAAATGTGCGTGGTGTGATGGGGTGAACAACAGTTGTCTGAACGTGTGTGTGTGCGTGTGTCCATGAATTGTGTAGACAGCACGCCTGGTGGAATAGTTCCACCTGTCTGAGCATACCGCGACATGACATCACGCATAACAGATGAATCGCACATAAATGGCTGCTCCCATGGTGCAATAGAAAATTGGTTGTAAAAAATAAGAAAACGCCCCTTCCAAAAAAAGATTTTCACCGGGGTACTTGAATGGAATAATACCACATATGGAATATCTGAAATGCAACCAGAAGTTCCCCTTTAAGGTCCAAACCGTGGGGAAATTGTCCATTTGACTTAGAACTGAAGGAGAAAATGTCACTCTACTTATCAATTTATCTATTCCATCGAAATAACAATAAACTCCTTGATGACTCAACTGCATCACGGGAAAAATAAATCATAGCTAGTACCGAAATATGCCCAAAAAGGGTAATTGGACATGAGACTATGCAAATCTTAAGCAAGAATACTACATAGGGATTTACTTACACAATTGACAAATAATAATAATAATAATAATAATAATAATAATAATAATAATAATAATAATAATAATAATAATAATAATAATAATAATGTATGATGATTTCAAGAAGTTAAATTGTACATTACCAAACTGTAGAACTAAATTGCAGGATTATAACCAAGTGCCAATTAAAGTAATTTGGAAGGTCAAAGTTTCAAATTTTCAATACAAACAGCAAAATCATTCAGACGTTGAATTCATAATTGTTGGGTCAGACTCCCCAAATAACTTGATTGGTAGGAATTTAATAGATAAATGCAATATAATTAATGCCCATCAGTTAAATATAAAAGATTTTGTAGAAAACTATAATGTAGATAGTTTGAAACCTATTAAGAACTGTCAAGCCCGATTGTATCCTGAAGTTGGTCATGTTCCTGTTTTTCAGAATGCCCGCACGGTGCCACTGGCGTTATGCAGTGAGGTTGAGAGTGCGCTGCAAGAGCTGGAAAAAAATAAGATTATAGAAAGAGTAGAATTCTTAGATTATGCCTCACCAATTGTTACTGTCAGGAAGCAGAATGGATCCCTTATGGTTTGTGGGGATTTTCGTAAAATAAATGAAATTCTTCATGAATCTATTTCCAATGTGTCTGGATATAAGCATTATACCAGACTTGATATCAAGAATGCATATTTGCAAATGGAAGTTGCTCCAGAAGAACGTAAATATTTGGTAATTAACACACATTCGGGTCTATATAGATATTAACGGTTACCATTTGGTATCCATTCTGCTCCTGCAATATTTCAGAAATTCATTTCCCAATTGTTAGCTTATGATTTTGCTTATCCATATCTGGATGATATTGATATAGGTGGAGACTCACCAGCTGAACATGATAATCGTGCAACTAGCAGAGAGAAGAACCCCATTAACTGTCCTTGTTTTCAGTTTGTTTCTTTGTTTAGTTTTAAAGAGGTTAACTTTACTGAACACTCGTTCGCATTCAGCATTAGAGTGCGGCAAGCAATGAGCAGTTAGAGCAAAATTGGCTAGGTCTGAAAAACATAGACTCTTTTTGGGACACTTCTCCCCAGAACTTATCAAGTGACTCATTAACGAGATGTTTAAGTTCATGTTGCAATATGGGAAACATTCTCCATTGATCATCCAGCTTTTGAAGTAGTGAGTGGTCATCTGGGGGTACAATCAGAGGAAGTTCAGATGCAAGAGGGAATAAGGAAGAGATTCTTTCTCTGAATTCTGATGAGACAGCATTTTTTGGACAGAGACAGTTTAACTTTGACAGTACACCATCATTAGAATTATACCTCTTCTTTATTTCTGTGCATGCCTCTACAAGGAAACTTCTATACCTCTGAAAAAACTGCTGTTGAGCATTCTTTTCCTGCATGGAGGGGTTTTTTAATCCCTGCATAACTTTAACTCCTAGGTACATTTGGCTGTCATTGAGATGCCTGTCATGTCTTTCAGGATTTACAGTATTTAGATCAGTTTTCATTACATAGGTCCTGTCCATAAATGAGAGAAGGAGGCCTCTGAATAGCATGGACACTTTATCATATATATATGTATAGGATGTAGACATAAATATAGACATGAAGACAACTTCGTACCAGTTGTTATTTTACGAATTCAATGATCGTCAGTCATTCTGCATAAAACACTTGATATATTTTCTTCACTTAATTCGAACAGAGAAAGTCTCCGATTCAAAAAAATATATAAATTTCAATTTCCATTCGCGTATTTTCTTGTTTACATAGAATTCGATTCAGTGAAGCCATTTTTCCGCAATTTGTTGCAAAACGAAATTAGAACCAAAAATGTTTACAACTTTATACGGGCTCTTGATTAGTTTTCAGTACCAGTGAACTTTCAATTAACGTCCGGCTGGTATATGATGAGGCGCGCGCAGCAACTCTGAAAATTGATAATGGACTGCAATTTTTATTATAAAATGACGAATGAAAAAACTTTGACAATACGTTGGCAATATGGCGCACTGAAGCCCCTCTGCGTATTGTGTAAGGATTTGTTTTATGGTTGGACAGAAATAGAAACCTTTTTCAGTTGAAATGACAATATTCCAGCATTCGTGGAAGTTTTCGATTTTGTTAACCGCGTTTAAAGGTCTTGTAAGGAGAGAGAGAGTGGAGGAAAGTCATAATTTTTAAGGACCGCATAGGAAGTCTGGTTAAACGTTTCCCATAAATCCCCACATACGGACAAGCACAAGTCCGCTCAGCGCCGAGAGAGAGAGAGAGAGAGAGTCCCATATAAAGATTTCCGAGGAAGCTCTTCGCTCTCAATGTTCGGACACAAACAGCGCCCGGGGAGTTAGACTAACTCGCGATTCTTTTATTTTGGGGACCTGGTAAGACTTTACGACGGGACATTCCCCCGCAGAGAACGACACGGGCGAACTCCGGTTAATGGAAATTTAATGGAATATATGCTCTTTTTCCCATTTTCTCGGTTTCGTTTTCTTTGAGTCCAAATCGTCATTTTTCGTTCACGGAAGCGCCAACAGACCTCCTCTGTTGCCGGTGGCTCCGAGTTTTGCTCGGAATGCAAAGACCTCTTTACGGTCCACGCTTCCGCAATGGTACGTAAGTGGCGCTTGACCTGGAACACAATTTCGTAATTAACATGCTGCTGGGAACATGGAAAGGGTTCTCGGAGTTTCAAAAAGAGTGCTTAGCTAGCTGGCTAGAGCTCTTTTGCGCATTTGTGCGCTCTTTTGATTTCGTGAGTGTGGACGAGGTTTGTTGATTTATTTGAACTGTACTACTCTTTGCAAACAACTTCCATAAAGAGATTCTACGTCTGTCCTCTGAATTCTATGACTTAATTTTTGTTTCAATGTGAAAGACTACAGGATGATACTTGAATATGGCAAAAATAATGTCCGAGTTAAATTATTTCAATGAAATTACATGCTTGAAGTATGGCGTTTTAAGTCGTAATAGTACAATATATAATCGAACGAAATAGAAAAATTAGAAACAATTGCAAAAAAGTAAAAGTAAAGATAGGCGTAGGGGAAGATAAGGCATAAACGAAAGGTACTAGTCATTACAAGTAATTATCTTATATAAGATTGGTGAAGAAAACAATTAATTGCCCAGTTATTTTCTCACATATTATATGGTAATAAAAATATTAATGGTAAAATTGATAATGCTAATAATATTTTTTACATCCAAAAGTTTTTATGAATTCAACGAGGGTATGTAAGTTAAATTGGTATTTCACTTGACAGCTGCCAAGCGCCTCAGTGGCGTGAACGGTATGGTCTTGGCCTGCCACCTCGGTGGCCGCGAGTTCGATTCTCGGGCATTCCACTGAGGGGGTTAGAGATGTGTATTTCTGGTGATAGAAGTTCACCCTCGGCGTGGTTCGGAAGCCACATAAAGCCGTTGGTCCCGTTGCTGAATAACCACTGGTTCCATGCAACGTAAAAACACCACACACACAAACTTAACAGCTGCCTAATGCTTGACAAAGATTGACAGTTGTGCTATATATTTCGCAATAGTATAATGCAGTAAAACTGTAACATGATTCTGTTAAGAAAAAGCCTGACGCTGATGGCGTCCAGTATCCAATAGGACGAAGTACGTGGGAAAACAAACCTAACGGGGGTTGGGGGGCAGGGGGAGAATGTTGTCTCTCCCAAGAGTCAAAACAATCTATGTTATTTACAAAGGGGAAGAAATTCGAAGGAAAGGTTTCTCTTTTCCTCCGTTTGCTCTTGTCTTTCTTGTCAATAAA
>NC_061106.1:39226043-39231043 GCF_015104395.2 Macrobrachium nipponense
CCTGTGTTGGTACAGTACATATCCTCCTTTCAGCTAATAATTAATATATATATATATATATATATATATATATATATATATATATATATATATATATATATATATATATATATCGCCTTTCCCGTTAGGAGAAAACGAGACACAAAGGACATAAGTAAGTGCTGCTATTCTTGCGGGCGCAAAAATAAAGCACAGCGGTAACATATACACTGCTGCTTATAACATTACAACAGTATGAGCGTCTTCAGGAGGAGTACGGCCCCTTAAAAGTGTCACTGATATAAATAGCGAATTCCGTCAGACCCACGAGGGATCCCGGTTGCCATAAAATAAAAAGTCATTCTTCAGGTGGCGAGAGTAAAGAATGGGAGAGACCCTCGGCAAATTTGCCTTGGGTAAGTGCTTATGGAAAGCTCTCGTCTTTCACGCGATACATACCGCCTTATGGACAGGTGCGAGATATGTTCAGAAGAAGATAGTTTACCTTCGATATTTTGCGGTGATAAATCGTGCCGGTGTGGAGAGAGAGAGAGAGAGAGTTGGGGTGGGGGCCTAGGTGGTGATGGAAGGAGAAGGAAAGGGGTTAGAAGGCAAACTATGAGAGTTCTGGTCTCATTCTTGATGTTTTAAAGCATATACGCAGCGTTCAGAGTTGGTCTCAGATCTCCATTCATTGTCTCTGTAATGTAATTGTATAACAGTTATGAAGCTAAATCATTATACGCATCCTTAAAGCGAGACTTAATTACTAAAAGTAATTACGTTCGAAGTTGATCTCAGATCTCCATTCATTGTCTCAGAAATGTAATTGTATAACGTTTATGAAGCTAAATCATTATACGCGTCTTTAATTACGAGGCTTAAATTACTAAAACTCATTTCATCCCTTCACTACAAGACTGTGGAACATTCTTCTCGCCAGTGATGTGAGAATGGTCATCTCATAAGTTTAGGTGATGTCATGATTATACTTGTTTTTGCCGTATTTTTCTAACTTATCTACTGACTGCTGTTTGTTTATGTTTATATTTACATGTATATTGTTTTTTTTTCTTTTTTGTTTGTTATTTTCATTTATTTTTATGCCGATGCCTCTCTCTGCACCTATTTGCTTAACATGTTACTGGCCATTTAAGCTCGGTCTATATAAGTATGTGCACATCATGAATAGTAATTACAGTAAAGGCCCTGGTGGTTTAATTTTTGCCATTTTCAGTTTTATGGGTGCCATGTGCAATATCTTATCACGAATAGTCATCCCAGTCCAAGAAGGCTTGAAATGGACCACGCCATCTCCTTAGTATTTTTCATTCCCCACCCCTAGATTGAAGCAATGGAAATTTCCTTAAACGTGAGTTAAAGGACAGCTCTTCCTCTCTCGAGATAACAAAACAGCGAGTCGTCTCGCGCTGGAAAAACAGCACGAAGGAAATTGCGCCATATAAGGCTGGAGAAACTACTGAGCAAATCTTCCTTGGAAGATGAGACTGCAAATAACATCCAGTGTTTGCCGGAGCATTTCGGGAATGAGGGCTGATGAGATGTCCCCTACTCATGCTCAGATTTCCCTGCCAAGTGTGAGGAAAGCGCCTCAGTGGCGTGATCGGTATGGTCTTGGCCTGCCACATCGGCGGCAGCGAGTTCGATTCTCGGCCATTCCACTGAAGGGGGTTAGAGAGGTGATAAAAGTTCACTCTCGACGTGGTTCGAAAGTCACGTCAAGTCGTTGGTCCCGTTACTGAATAACCACTGGTTCCATGCAACGTAAAAACACCAAACAAACAAACAAACAAACAAGTGTAACGACCCAGAATTATTCACCCGATCGTAAATATGGCAAGTTGCGTGTTTCTTTTTGGACTAAGAGACATGATGTGGTATAATAAAATTCAGCCAACTTCGTTCATTTTTCTAGCATTTTGGCAAGTGTTTTTTTTTTCAAATGATTCTCTTCTCTTGCTGTTTGTTTTCTCTCCGAGTTGGGAAAAGCTAAATGGCTTCACAGCCTCAAATTTCTTGCAAAAACAGAGAGGTGTTCCAAACTTAGCCAGATGGACTTTATGAAAGGTTTTCTCTTTTATTTACATCTTGTTATTCAATTTACAACCTATGTACGTGTGTTTTGATCGATTCGAGTAAAAATTGATACAATATTGTACTTACCCAGATAGAATTTATGACAGGTTTTCTTTTTTATTTACTTTTTGTTATTCAATTTTCATCCTATTTATGTGTGTTTGGTTGGTCCGAGTACAAATTGATACATATTATTATTACTGTTTAGTTAGATAGGCTTTCATAATTAAAAAATGAATTCTCTCCTGAAACTTAATTCAACAAAGAGAAAGAGGGAGGAGGCAGTGGTTGGTAGTTAAGATATGGATTAATGTAAATTATATTCTGTTGTTATAGCTATAATTCATTTTATATTGTCATAGTCATAAAAAACGATAATGCATTAGTTTTGAAGTTAATCTTAACTTAATTTAACAGAGAAAGAGTGAGAGAGAGAGGAGGCAGTGGTTCGTGGTTAAGAAATGGATTAATGTAAATTATATTCTGATGTTATAACTATAATTCATTTTATGTTGTCATGGCCAATAAAAAACCATAATGCATTAGATTTGAGGAAAATCTTAAACCACTCTCCGCTCATTTATACAAAAAACGGAAAAGTTCGTTAACATGCAAATGAGTTTTCTGTTTGCTTCGTAAATTTATGGTTAATTTTCCCAGACAGACTTTTCTATTTCCTCCAACGGCATTTAAGGCCGTGATGGATATTTTAATATTCTTATATCTTTATGTGTCCTGAATAATAGCATAAATTCTCCGTAGGTTCCAAAGTTATGAAGTTAATTACCTTGTCTGTATCAACTTAAACGATAGCGGTCATTAATGTTGGTTTGAAAATGTTTAATATCACAAAACTTCTTTTTAGTCTTTGTTTTAGCGTCATTTCTTGATAAAAAAAAAATCAGTTCCTCGTTGGACGAGTGGGTTACGTGCTCGCCTACCGATTCGGTAGTCGCGAGTTCGATTCCCCACTTTGCCGCCATGGAAACAGGAATTTATTTCTGGTGATTAGAAATTCATTTCTCGTTATAATGTGGTTCGGATCCCACAATAAGCTGTAGGTCCCGTTGCTAGGAAACCAATTGGTTCCTAGCCATGTAAAAATATCTAATCTCTCTGGCCAGCCTTAGGAGAGCTGTTAATTAAGATATACTTTTTTTTAAAAATAAAAATCATAAGAAATTGCACTTTCTGATACCCACTGCAAAGGGTTCATCTCTAGACAATAAAAAAATAGTTTGTGACAATTTTTTTTTTAATTTCTCTGTGACGACAATTGTCTGCGGGCGATAAAGCACATATTTAGATTAGGCACTGTTCAGCCGATCGTCAGTTCCAGATTCAATTGACCAATGACACTCATCCATGCGTGTGTATGAGTATTCAGCGCGCAAATACAAAATTTGGTATGGTACTTATTGTACCTAGACTCAGGACTTGCCGTCACCACCTTCAACTGTTGCTGTCAGTTTTAGTAAACACGGTACGCTCGTCTACATATGACAGACGAACATCGTTATCATTTGTTGTACTAGAACATATGAGGCAGGAATAATTTTTATGATATCGACTAAAGGGAATATTTTTAATCTTTGTCTCTAAGGATGCAGATTACTGTAAATTAAGCGCCTCAGTGGCGTGATCGGTATGGTCTTTGCCTGCCACCTCGGTGGCCGCGAGTTCGATTCTCGGCCATTCCACTGAGGGGTCAAAGATGTGTATTTCTGGTGATAGAAGTTCACCCTCGATGTAGTTTGGAAGTCACGTAAAGCCGTTGGTACCGTTGCTGAATAACCACTGGTTCCATGCAACGTAAAAACACCATACAAACAAACAAACAATTACTGGTATGTTGGTATATTATGTACATATCAATTATTCTAATAATATTGGAGGTATCTGCTTATCCAGATATCAGTACTATTTACCTTTTTTTCCTCTTGCAGATCTCAGGAAAGTCTCCTTATAATGACGGTATGTTTGGAGATTGTGCAAGACACCAATAAACGAAAAATGTAAGTAAAAATATTGTTATCTTTTATGTACTGATTATGTTTATGCATAAATAGACACCATCAATTACTTGTAAGCTTTAATTGGCGGCGAGACTTCACATTTTTTCATCAAAGTGGATATTTCAAAGGAAATATTCCTTTTTGTACCTGTAAACAAATTTTCAAAATTGCGTATGAATATTATGATAGAGTGCCACGTTGAATCTCATCTATGCCCGATATTGTTTCCAAACCCATATATCTTAAGACACATTCGCTCTCGGCATCTATAGGGCACGAGGCCATTCCCCCTAAAAGATAATATGTCATTCCCAGCTAGTATAGATGAGAATTAGATCAAACTTCACTTGGTGACATATTATGATTAGCTATAATCCTGTTATTGATATGATAATCTGATTGGCTCAAGGTAATAAGTATCTAATTAACACCTCATCAGCGAGAACACGGTCGTTGGTCTTAATGTCCGTTGTGCAAACAGAATCGTAGCGTTTTAGGCACCAATGTCTCTGGTGCCAGATCATATCTCTTTGTTCCGGCACCATCAGAATATCAATCACTCAATCGCTCAGCTCCACGATTGTAGCCCGGTCACACGTTTTCTTTTCACAACTGGAATTCGTTTTCTTTGAGCAGATACGTGACTACTATTTGCGATATTGATTTGAAAACCAGTGCTACACAGTCGTTAAGATTTACGATTGCAGTTCATAATTTGGACAAATATAGATTGTATTCTCATGAGCGAACATGGTATAAAACAGAATATGGGGAAATGTACTATCGTGGAACTCTCCGTTTAGTTACAAAAATATTTATAATATTTGTAACCAACATAAAGAATTGGTGCCACGATGATTGTCCGCATTCACAACTTTTGCAACAGTTTCCACTATTATTTTCACAGAG
>NC_061106.1:39236043-39266043 GCF_015104395.2 Macrobrachium nipponense
AAAGACGGAGCCTCTCAAAAGACGGATATAAAAGTTAGCATAGAAAAAAAAAAAAAAAAAAATTCCAGCCGTAACAAAGGAAAAAAAAAAAAAAAAGAAAAACTACACCGGAATAAAAAGAAGCTATTCGTGAACAAGATACCCTATTTGAAAGCAACATTGGAAAACGGAATAAAATGGGAAATAATAGAGCCAAAACAGAGTTGCAAAGTAATGATGACGATGGGGGCGGGGGGGGGGGGGGGGGATGTGTATTCATTCTGTGCCTATTCATGTTTCCCACCTCATTCCCCTCCCCTCCCCCCCACCCCCACCCCCGCATCCACAACCTCTCCCATTCAAGGTCTCTTATAAAGATGTTTTATTGCACTATTACGGACACAATGAAGTCTTTACGGCTGTCCGCGCTAATGAAGAAGTGGTGGAATTGAGAGAGAGAGAGAGAGAGAGAGAGAGAGAGAGAGAGAGAGAGAGATACAATAGCACAGGGTGTGAATGAATTTCATCTAAGCATTTCAAGAGAGAGAGAGAGGAGAGAGAGAGAGAGAGGCATAAAATATCACAGGGGGTGAATTCTATCTAAGCATTTCAAAGAGAGAGAGAGAGAGAGAGAGAGAGAGAGAGAGAGAGACATACAAATAGCACAGGGGGTGAATTCTATCTAAGCATTTCAAGAGAGAGAGAGAGAGAGAGAGAATAGTGTGAAATTCTAATCTAAGCATTTCAAAGAGAGAGAGAGAGAGAGAGAGAGAGAGAGAGAGAGAGAGAGAGAGAGATACAATAGCACAGGGGGTGAATTCTATCTAAGCATTTCAAAGAGAGAGAGAGAGAGAGAGAGAGAGAGGAGAGAGAGAGAGAGAGAGAGAGAGAGAGAGACTTACAATGGCCCATTAGGGGAATTCACGTCAAAACATTTCACAGCTTATCTTATCATAGCATTACTCTGAAAGAACCAAGAGGGGCACTGTGTCACCTTAACTGCCCATCGCAGCCCGGTTAAATGGCGCAATAATACACGGACCTCGCTGGTAATTCCACATTAAGTAAGAATACATTCTCTGCCTGTTATGTAATGCTTATTGAGTGGCCTTTATTTCCCCACCGGTACGGAACATCGATCACCGTCTGCGAAACTCATCTTCCATCGCAATCAGGCGTCACTGGAGGGTTTGTGTGGAATGAGCTGCCAATATTCAAATCATCGGAGGAGGCAGAGGAATGATTATTGGAGGCCTCTCGTTTCGCAGGTGCGTGATAGCCATTGTCCCCAAGGGGAATGTTTCATGTTGAGGGGAATGTTTTATAGATATATAAAAATTCATCACTCGGTTTCATATCGGGGTCAGGTATTGTTTTTTTTATGCGGGACATGAGATAAAAAGAAACAGAAATGTGAGAGTTATTTCACTACAATTAGAAATGATGGTTATCTATGCGCCTCCACTTTACTACGTGCGTCATTAAGGCACATGACAATATTGTATTTATTGTAGATTCACATCACCCGCGCATCTGATGTCTAGGCCCGTCCCTTACGACGCTCCTGATTGGCTGTTGATAAGCCAGTCACAGGGCTGGAAACTCAGTCTCTCTCTAGAGAGAGATCACATAGGCAGGATGTATGTTCCACCGCTCCTGAGGGATACATCTTTGCTCTCGAGAGAGACTGAGAGTTTCCAGCCCTGTGATTGACTTATCAACGGCCAATCAGGAGCGTCGTAAGGGACTGGCCTAGACATCAGATGCGCGGGTGATGTGAATCTACTATAGTAACAGACCTGAATATTTAAAGTGAAATTTGTGTTGCGAACTCCTTCGTTTCAGCATAATTAATTAAGGCCAACGACTGCATTTTACTCCAGTTCAGAAAGTGAATTCGATTCCGAAGTTTGGAATTGCTAAAGTTAGTTACGCAAAAGAGCCGTAACCAAGCGAAGGAGTAGGCCACCGAGGATTAAAGCAATCAATCGGATATTGTTTCGTAAATCTTTTTAATCGTCTACATAATATAATACCCATGACTTTGTACAACTAAGCTCTTCAACTCTTGTTTAATTAGAGTTCAACGTCTTCATTGATTAGATATGTACACTTAGACGGAAAACTGAATGATGAATAGTTATTTACTTTCCAAAGTGAATAAGTTTTGTTGTTGGATTTCATTTTTCCCGTGTATAACCTTCCATTTAATCAGCGCTCTTAAAAGTGTTCGCCGTATCAGAGGGAAAAATGAGACAAAATCTCATTATCTCACCAGTAATTGATCTCATTAAAGTAATTAATCTTATTTTTCCCAACTCCAGGCAATTTCGAAATATCCTGGGTTTACTCCTTTTTAGGCACCAAACAAAAATAACAAAATTAGGAAAGAATGGATGAGAGTCTTCTCTAATCCCTCCCAACGTTTGATTAATATGGTATTAGTGTAATCTCTAAGAAAAAAAAAGCCACACAAATCTTTAAACACTGCTTTGCTAAAATTATTCGGAGTACCATGCTGTCTCTGTAACAAACGATAAATTCAACGAAATGCTTGGTATGTTTCCTTGATATATTTCCTTTTAGCATCACGTTTTAGTCTCTCAGAATTGCTCATATACGGTAGGATGCTTCAAAGCTTTGAGAAGACGGTAAGACGGCGTTTTTTTCAATTGGAAATGGCGAATATTTTCCAACACGAGCTCAGCAATCGATTATTATGAAGGCGACGAACTATAACTTCAAGGTGAATTGGAAGTTATAAGTCACTGATATGTAAACTTCCATGAACATGAACTATATCTGTATTTCCATCTATCGTACTATATACCTAACTATATATATATATATATATATATATATATATATATATATATATATATATATATATATATATATGAGTGTGTGTATCTATATATATATATATATATATATATATATATATATATATATATATATATATATATATATATATATATATATATATATCCAAACTTGGAGACTTGTGAAAACCTACAAGTGCGAGAGAGAGATCTGTGAAAGGTTGTAAATCTTGTCAGCACCGGGATATGGGTTACGCTTTCACACACACACACACACAGCGCTCTGCACGAATATACCTTTCTAGTCTCTCTGTCCTTCAGCCTCTATCTCTTCCTTTACAGTGATTTACCGGGGACATATTAATACGTCCCAGTTCCTGGAACATGTCGACTTCGTGTTGGTGACCTTACTCTTCACATCGTCACCATTTTATTCCATTCACCATCATCAAGATTTAGTTCACCATATCATTTCGATTTCGAGTTCACAAGATGCTGTTTGCAAAGTTTACTACGAGTTTATCTGAACTGGCATTACTGACACAATAGCGCCTCAAAAAAGTCAATTATATCTTAGTTTAACCAGACTACTGAGCTGGTTAACGGCTCTCCTAGGGCTGGCCCGAAGGATTTGATATTCTTACGTGGCTAGGAACCAACTGGTCACCTAGCAACGGGACCTACAGCTTATCGTGGGATCCGAACCACATCATATCGAGGAATGAATTTCTAATCACCAGAAATAAAATCCTCTGATTCCACGTTTGCAGAGCGGAGAATCGAATTCGCGACTGCCGAATCTTTAGGCGAGCACGTAACCGAGGAAGTTACAGCGCCTCAAAAATCTCCACTTCAATACAGCTGTAATATCAACCTTGCTTTTAACCCCCTAAAAGAGTCAATCTTGTTTTGCAATCATTTCGCAATTCGCGAACGACGATATATGAAAGCGGCTCCGGCTTTGGATTTGCCTAACCCTTAATTAACTCTGTCTTCGCTGGAAGGCAAATCATTTCAGGGGCAGAATATCGCCGATGGAATTGCATTAATGGGGTTTTTTTTGCCCCTTTGCAAAATGTGTTTTGCAATCACGACGTGAAATAGTTTATAGGATGATTATTAATTCCTGTGATTTCATATTTTGTGGGCATTTGCCGCTAGCTTTGAGGAATCTTTTGTTTAGCATCCATTTTCTTATAGATGTTGGGGATTTAATTTTTTTTTTTTTTGCATATTTTCGGAGCCAATTATCAGAGCATTTATGCTCTGCAAAGAACTGAATTTGGGCACAAATCGTCATATTTGATGCATTTCTCTACGTAATTGATGCCTCTCGTTTAATTAATTTAAAACCTATATTTTTTCTGGACTTGAGACGTAGAAAAGAAGTGTATTTCTTCCAATAATTATCACTGTTAAAGCAAGAAGTTGGGAATATAAGGGATCTCGGATATCTTTAGCTAGAATTACATAACTTTTTAGGAAACTGGGAATATACCACAGCTTGTTTTAGCGCCTCAGTGGCGTGATCGGTATGTCTTGGCCTGCCACCTCGGTGGCCGCGAGTTCAATTCTCGGGCATTCCACTGAGAGGTTAGAGATGTGTATTTCTGGTGATAGAAGTTCACTCTCGACGTGGTTCGGAAGTTACGTAAAGACGTTGGTCCCGTTGCTGAATAATCACTGGTTCCAGCAACGTAAAAACACCAAACAAACAAACAAACGATTGGAGGAACAGTTTGCGATCAGGTAGAAGCCGTGAATAAGCTGGGAATTTTAGCGCAGACGTAAATAAGAATCGTAAAAGATACTGTTGATAGCGTTGGTGGATAATGGAATCTCTAAATTAGGCAAGACTAATTGTGAAGAACCTTTTCAAAAATATTTCAAAAGTGGAGAAGGTTGCGTGGAATGATTACGTACTCCATTTTGTATTCGTCAAAGAAAAATGAGGGTTCTGATTGTCGGAATTGGTCGATAACAAACTCACGATGCGACTATAATCTTCATTAGTGTTCATTTTAAAAGTCTTTGACAAATGATTTCAGGAGATTCGTATTTTTCCAGGAAGTTTTATTGCCTTGACTGATGATGAGAAAAGCTGAAAAGAATAACACAGTTCCATCAGTTGAGTCGAGGTTTTGTTCTTGTATTTCACTGTCAAAGTACTGCATTTGTGTGTGTGTGTGTGTGTGTGTGGTGTGTGTGGCTGTGGCAGAGTATGTGTGGGACTACATGCATGGATAATGTAAACGGTTTTAAAGTCGCAACTCGGAATCAAAATATCTAATATCATCAGCCTCGTTCCAAACGGGAATAGATGCAGCTCACACGAATCTGCCAGCGACGAAATATGCAGCTGTCACTCCAAATATTTGATCAACACCGATTTGATAATTGGATCATCCTTCAGTAACTCGGTATATACTTTTTTCCCCTCTTTTCTGATTTTTCAGTTGGTGGAATCTTTTAAAACTAGTTTTGTGGCCTGTTTGGTTTCGTTTTTTTAAATTTTATTTTATTGTTAATGAATTAAGCGGATATACCAAACGTTATTTTCAAGATTTATCGTTTATCAGCGTTTTTCCTCTCCGTGGGCTAGATGTTTCGTTAATCTTTTGTGTCACTGTTTTATTATCAGCATATTCATTTCTATTTAGCTCTGTATTATTATTATTATTATTATTATTATTATTATTATTATTATTATTATTATTATTATTATTATTATTATTATTATTATCCCTCTGTCTATGGGACAAGCCAGAAATACTGTGATTTAACAGGAAAGAATGCTGTTTATGAGAAAAAAAAAGAGAATTAAGGAAAAGAACTGAGTTCGAATAGATTTAAAGAAAACACCATAGGTAAATAAATAAATATAATGCTAAAAACAAACACCCACACGATAGGAAGTTGTCGTAGAATAATTAGTGACACATGGATGGGAGAATATTATATTTTAAAAAATTAACGCATAATTTGGCGAGCCTCCAGCATCACTGATAGAGTTACAGATTAACCTCGACGTCCCCATCCTGAAATCCTTCGCTGATTAGTTCCTGAAGGGGAAAAAGGGCTTCGCAGAACGGTGGTTTAGCGTCGTCGACAAAAGATCTGCCGAGTGAAACCTTCGGAGCAATTACTCGTTCGAGTTCATTGACCTTTTTTTTTTTTTTTTTTTTCCAGTCGTCTGATTATTGTGGGAAGAATAATTGCCAATCGGGTCGGATTTTCCAGACTTATTTTTCCCTGACTAAAAAATGGAAAGATTATGATTGGCATTATCATGTGAAATATTAGCGGCTAATTATACTGTGTTTTTTTTCCATCTGTCCACCCGCCGGTGGTGTTTGCGTATGGTAACACTGCGTCCCGGGCTTTCGATAGTTACGCTATGTGTAAGTTTTAGGTAAATAAAAGGATATCTGGGTGTACATTTCTAACTGAAAATTGTTTTAATAAATTACTGTATGCTAATTACACCGTTAATATTCGAAATAGGATGTTATTATTATTGTTGAATGTAAGCTGAATGTAACTATCTAAAGCCCGGGACGCAGTGTTACCATACGCAAACACCACAGGCGGGTGGACAGATGGAAAAAAAACAGAGTATAGTGTAGCTGTTAAAACTTAATACGAGTATATACTTCAGCAGAGGTGTTAAACCTTACTAAATATATATTTCAGCAGAGCTGTTAAAAGTTGGGAATAATATGTTTCCAACTTATGCTTGAGGGGACAATCTTGTTCTTTATTGTTCCTTAATAATCACGCAAGCAAAATGTAAAATAACAGTAATACAAAAATAAAAGTAATACAGTGATGTTCGTGGGAATGCCACGAGATACCCAATCGAATAATGGCCACAAACATCATTCCCTCACTTTTATTTTTTTAATGGAATTGTAAACCAACAACCATGAAATAATAACCGTAAGCTAATGATGTTTGTGGGAAACATACGTCTTCTTAGATTAATGGCATTTTTGCAAGTTTTATTACGAAATACGTAACTTGAACTTATCGTTACCTCCATATCGACATGCCGTAACAAAAATAGCAAATGCTATTGTAACTTAGACGAGACTGCAGAATTCATTTCTCTCCCTATTATTTTAGATATCACCTATCAGCGGAGGAATATCTCACGTTCATACATTAACACACACACACACACACACGCCCTTAACGTGCTTGGCAACGTGGCGTATTCCTGACGAAACAAAAATATTATTGGTCCAGGGATTTGCGACCCTTTCCTCTCCGTGCCTGCGCATAGGCCACAGTCATCATCATTCTCAGAAAGTTGGGACCGTCTCCCGAACAGTTCACCCTCCTGATGAATGCAGAACTTGGTACTATTGTTGACACTTTATTGTTTACATTACGATGAATGTGGAACATGGAAGATAGAAGCTAGAAACGCAAGTAAATAATTCAAGAAGTTCATTAAAGGAGAATGAGGAATATTAAGTAATAAGAACATTGAAAAAGACACACTTAAGGAAAAGAAGTGTGGAGGACACAGCCAGTATTCAAAAGGTTTTCGTCTGAGGTAAAAAAAAATGAAAAGAAAAAAACACACAAAAATCAACAAATGTACAGGAGACGTACCAAGGAGAATTGAGGATAATACAGCTTCCGACTCCATAAAAGAAATTACGCAAGAAAGACATAAAATACGCAGGTAAAAGAACAGAAAAGTGAATAAAGAGAATTAACGTCAATATCTCTAACATCCAACCTCGGCGGTGTCATAAAATATTTTCGAAGCACTTACGCAAATCAAATCCAGCTCGATTCCTTCTAAGTCGACGCTCTGAGGTTTTCTAGCCCCCCCCCCCACCCCCCCCCCCTCCCCCCTCTCCCCTTTTTTTTTTTTATTTCATATGACAAAGTAGAGTAATATTCCAAAGGTTACAAATCTCCGCAGACCAAGGAACGTTGGCATCCTTTGTGAATTATGCATGAAGGGCAGTCCTTTACTCTCGTCTCTCAGAGAGAACGTGTGGAAGAGAGAGAGAGAGAGAGAGAGAGAGAGAGAGAGAGAGAGAGAACTAATACCTCTCCAGTGGCTCTGCCAGTTGGGTTGAGGAATACCTCGTCGAGGTTATTGCATTTTCAATGTGGTGTATATTTTGACTAAGCACTGATTACTTACGTATGTCCGATCTCTCTCTCTCTCTCTCTCTCAAAATTCAGATAACCCACATCATTCAAATAACAACCAGGTACATACTCCAGTGCTTTGGATGAACAGAGGCATCCCCTGTTTTGGGGATGGAACTCAGATCTAATCTCTTAAGAGGCGGCCATTATAAATTGCATTACTGGTCGAAAGAGAGAGAGAGAGAGGAAATAATTGTTGATTACTCCCCTTCCGCAACGTGCAGAAATATTAACGCACACAAACAATCACAATCATACAAATAAAAACGCGGGGAACCTCCCACACACACATATTTACGTTTGTCGCGCACTTAAACGCCTTAAAACTTGTACAAGCCGACTCGTCAAATGTAGAAGATTCCGGAAACGCATGAAATCGTGTTGCAGAAAGCTGAATGCGTTATTCAAGCCTGCGCTGTTAAAAGTCCGCTGACTCTTCATCCCATGTCAATAATACAATGACGGGAGAGTCTCCCACTAATCAAGCGAACTTCCGGCCTCTGACCTTCGATGACCGCTTGTGGTCACACCCTAACT
The DNA here is from genome assembly GCF_015104395.2 of Macrobrachium nipponense. Taxonomy (NCBI): domain Eukaryota; kingdom Metazoa; phylum Arthropoda; class Malacostraca; order Decapoda; family Palaemonidae; genus Macrobrachium; species Macrobrachium nipponense. Next base: position 39,244,557 of record NC_061106.1, read on the forward strand.
AACAAGGTTTCTTTGCAGCTACTCTTAGCATTGTTATTTTCTTCATATATATATCTCTTTTTTTATCTTTTTTACCCTATATGTATCTTACTATAATGGGCGTTATGTCCATCCGTCCGTCTGTCATTCAATCACGGCCAAACGGCTGGTCCGATGGGCATGAAACTTGGCAGGGTCATAGTGGGGACCCCTAAGACGGTTTATAATGGGGTTTCATCCTACCTCCCCCCCAACTCCAGAAACGGAGTTGGTTCTGCCCGTAGACTTAGTTACTTTACGAATTTATCATGCATAATTTCTGTACGTATATGTATACGTATGCTTGCTAGTATAAGGGAATGAGCGGAACGTTTTTTTTTTTCAAGCTAAGTAGAGTGAATTGCTATAAATGCAACATGTATTCGGGAGTTTTGTATGACCAGTAAACAAATGACAGCTTGTGTAAATAGAAGCCCGTACTGAAGCCAACGTATTTTCCATCGAGGTTGTGTAATGCTTTCTTTTTGCAGGATTTCCTGGAGATCTTTAATTGGTAATGTTCTGAACAAACATTAGGTCCATATGAAGCAAAAAGATACATCATTTCGTTGTACTTCGGTGACATGTCCATCGCCATATGGTTTTTTCATTTTTATTACATTTCCGTGGTTTAAGATAATTTCAGTAATCATTTACCAGGTATTGTTATCTTGGTAAATCCATGATTTCATTCATCACTTGCGTCACTTTTTATGTTTTCATGCTATGCCGTTAACGACCTTGTAAAGTTACATTTCTGTCTAGTAGGGCTACAGAAAAATCAGTGATTTTGTTGTATGAAACTCAGAGATAATAATAAAAAACCTATTGGTAAGTTCTGCCTTTAATTAAACAAGCGTTTCATCTTCTCTATGATTGAGAGCAAAGAGAGAGAGGTATGGTTATTATATCTCCATGTTTCTTGGATCTAACTAATTAAGAAAGATCAAGGAGCATAGCATTATCATAACAACTCCTGTCAGTCATTAGTGAATCACATCTGTATTTCCAGTGGGAAGTGCCACTATTCTGGAAATTGGCACTTGGCACAGGTGTGTCTAAGCTCCCTACCTCATTAAACCTGTTCAAAGGCAAGCCGTCACAAGGCCATGAACTCATACCTGGAAAGTGACCAGTTATACTCAGGGTTTCCCCGTAAATAAATTAACTTTTTTTTTTTTTAATAAATCGTAGTTAGTTCCTCGTTGGACGAGTCGGTAACGTGCTCGACTGACGATCTCACGGTCCGGGTTCGATCCCCCGCCCTGCCAACAAGGAATCAGAGGAATTTATTTCCGGTGTTAAAAGTACATTTCTCGATGTGGTTCAGATCCCACAATAAGCCGTAGGTCCCGTTGCTAAGTAACTCATTGGTTCCTAACCACGCGAAAATATCTAATCCTATAGGAGAGTTGTTATTCAGCTCAGTGGTCTGGTAAAACTAAGATATACTGAACTTTTTATCGTAGATGTTTGGATGAAACTGCCCTTCGATATATCTCGACATCTAATTCTTTACAACTTAACCTCCTTTTTCCAGTCTGACAGACTGGAAAAATTTGCTTTGAGGTTTCTGTCACCGCCACTCCGACAGTCTGAAACCGCATCTGATCTTCTGTCAACGCTACTCGAGCATTAGAGAGCTGTGGCGGTTTCCTTCCCTTCCCTCGAGAGGATTTTCTCTTTTCTCTTGAAGGATTTACGCCTACGGCTTTTAAATCCCATTTCTGTCCCGATGCGGATGTAGCTGCCTTTGTCTTACCCCCTCCACCGCTGCTCTTCCATCCCCTGCGTCGTCTGGTTATTCTTCTTCTTCTTCCTCTTCTTTCCTTCGTCAATAATGTTGGTCTTCTTCTTGTCTGCTGTTTCTACTGTGGGGGCTGTCAGTGTTTCTTTATCTATATTACTGATTCACTTCTCGTGCTGCTTCGTTGGCTTTCGATGCCGCTAACGCTGTTCCTCTTATCAAAGGACAAACGACGTATTATTTCCACAGCCTCTTGATTTATGATTCCCTCTGTCCTTATGTTTCTCTATTAACATTATCTTCTTCCCTTCTACCAGTACAGTCAGTGATCTCACGTAATCTTCGTTGCCCTCCCATGCGTATTCCCGTGCGGATATGAATATATATATATATATATATATATATATATATATATATATATATATATATTATATATCTATATATATATATATATATATATATATATATATACACCTCGTACTAGCTTATCCACAGTTGTATTCTTGGCAACTGTCCCCAATATTCAGGAATAGATATATTGGACTCGTATGCAAACGTTTAAAAGTCTTATGTACAGATCGCTCACCGAACTGCCAGAATGTAATGCGATACAATGAGACCAGCATGGCTTGAGTTACGACATAATTATCACAGATTACTTCAATATCATGAGCATGTCGAAGGCTGCAGGTATAACTAGGAAATCAAATGCCGATATATGGTTAAACCTACTCCAGTATTGGCAGATGCTGTAGGTTATGGGAACTTTCGCGTTTTTCCAGGTTTAATTAAGAGTAAATATTACGGGCAAATATAGATTTGTAGAGGCAGATATTTCAGTTGTTTACTATTTATATTTTTTAGGAGGGGATCACTTAAACTTTTCATTAACTTTACTTTGTTTACCATTTATATTTTTTAGGAAGTATTCGCTTAAACTTTTCATTAACTTGACTTGATAACCTTTCATACATTTTAATTTTCATTATTTTAATTTTCATTATATCATTGGATAGTGCTGCATAAATAATGTTTATGTGTAGTTGTAGGTTAAAGCCACAATACTGACTTTGAAGATCTGTGAAATCTAATTAGCACGTTTATTTATGTTTTTTATGCTTCATACGTTATGGCAAAGGTGATGAATACAATTAAATTCCTCTGAGCTCTATTTTAGGGAGAAGCATTTGAAATCAACAATCGCATTTTGATCATCAGGGGGTAGATAGCTCATTTATTGTAGGGGTAAGGCACAATACTGACTTTGAAGATCTATGAAATCTAATTAGCACGTTTACTTATGTTTTTGATGCATCGGACGTAATGGCAAAGGTGATGAATACAATTAAATTCCTCTAAGCTCTATTTTAGAGGGAAGCATTTGAAATCAACAATCGCATTTTGATCATCTGGGGGTAGATCGCTCATTTATCGTAGGGGTAAGGCAACCTCTGCCACGTAACTTGCAAGCTGACAGCGTTGAAAAAAGGCAAAGTCTGAATCACTTATGTGCCACTCAAGTGCAACTTGCACAGAAACATTATTTTGTACACGGTTCTTTTTCCAGTAGAAATTTGTCGTAATATGGCAATTTCATATGAAGAGGAAGACAAATGCAAGTATCTCCGATATATATTATATTAGAGTTAAAGTTTCTGCTGTGGGACACTTGTAGAACGACTTTTAAAGTCCGTGTCTAAAGCAAAGCACAGCATTATTTGTTCTGTTAATGAAGTACTAAAGCCCTTTCTAACTTATTCAATATGAAACAGCTATGCTGACGTAACGGGCCTTCAACCAAATATTTATATGCTCCAGACCAAATAGGGCTCCTGTTCGAAACTTTGTGACAGTGACTAAAATTCATTGGAAATGTTTCGAAACTTCTCAGGAATTGCCAAGTTTTTTTTTTTTTTTTTTTTCTTAGAAACTTGACATCCTTCACATCTCACGTCAGTTCAGACAAAACCCCTTTTTTTTTCCTTTTTTCAACATGAGATATTCAAACTCCTTTGTCCAATTATTGTGTCTCGCTTGAGAATTCAAGATTTTATGTACAGAAAAGAGCACTGGAGTTTGGTCCAACTTTTTTTGGTATTTCGTCGTGTTTCGTAATATTTTTTATTGCTTACAGAGTTTTTCCCTACGTACATGCTTACTTTTTTAATGATAGCTACCCTTGCCCCACTCTCTCTCTCTACTGTGTGAGTGGCCTCTCCCTCTCGCAAGCTTGTCTCAAGTTGAAGACCTGAAATATGAAACCTTACCCTTCCCTTAGGCAAGACAACATCCCTTATCAAATCAGGTAGAGCCCTGCAAACAAACACACAATATATATGTTTATATATATATATATATATATATATATATATATATATATATATATATATGTGTGTGTGTGTGTGTGTTTGAAGGACTATACCTTATTTGATAAGGCAATGTCGTCTTACTGAAGGGTAGAGAAAGGTTCCATATTTCACATCCCCAACTTGAGACAAGCTTGGGGTTATGTGTACGTGCATGTACTGCAAGCATGCATGTACGCGAGTGGAAACTCCGAGACGGAAATCATAATCTTCATCCATTAATATCTTTTATAAGTCGTTTCATCTTCTTGATCTCTCGGGTCCTTAAAATAAGATGGAGGAGACAATTCATTTGCATAATGCATTTGTTTCCCTTTCGTCAGTGAAACGAGGAAAATATGCTAGTGGGACAAAAAAATAAATTAAGACGCTGGGCCTTTAAAAATGGGTGCCTGAGAAATTAGTTTAATTCTTCTCTCTCTCTCTCTCTCTCTCTCTCTCTCTGGTATCCTGTCTATCTATCAGGTCATCCTTCTCTCCCTCTTTAATGAAGGCATGCGCTAATCATATTTTCTCGTTCATTCAAGCTCAAGTTCTCTCATTTCTCTTCTATCTTTGTGAAGGTTTTCTGTTTGTTTTAATCCTCGTTTCATTAGAGCGAGCTTAGTGGATCTTCCCCGAGGCAGTGTTGAAATCTTAGCATAATCGTCCGTGTTAAACAAAAGAAGAAATGCTCGCAAAGTTACCGAGTAAAAGAGGTAGGTGGAGATAGAGATAATGAATTGCAAACCTTGCTTAACTCAAGTAAGGCATTGTAGCTCAGGTATATATACCTCGGGTTACTGAGTACATTTTCATTTGGGGTCAAGATTCATTTATTTTTTTCTCTTTTTTTCTGAAGAGTCGATGACAGGATTATCGTCCAAAATAAGGGTGATGATAAACACGTCTTTAAAAAAATAGAGAAAATTAAAGAGGTGACCTTAATGATGACCAAAGATTGTCTTGGTCAAAGTGATGACGAAACAGCATCTTAAACAAAAAAAGCAATTCAAATGACTCACGAAATGTAGAAAATGCCAGAGTAAAGACGAAAAAAAGTAACACAATGAGTTGTTTAATATATGTATATATATATGTATATATATATATATATATATATATATATTATATATATATATATATATATATTAACTGGTGTCTTAATTAACATTTCCAGTCTTTTACTCATTTCCTCGTCATATCAGTTGAATGTATAAAATAAAAATTGGAGTCCATGAGAAAAGAAATTAATACCAATGCATATCGGAGAGGTTTTCAGAATTACCTTTAAAGGGCATAATATACTCTAGTGGATTCACATCAACCGTGCATCTGATGTCTAGGCCAGTCCCTTACGACGCCCTTACGATTGGCTGTTGATAAGCCAATCACAGGGCTGGAAGTTTCCAGTCGTTTGATTGGCTTGTCAACAGCCAATCAGGAGCGTCGTAAGGGACTGGCCTAGACATGAGATGTGAATCTACTATGGCTATTACATGATTTTAAGGTATCGTTATTGCTAATTGATGAAATCGTAAGAAAATAACTTTGTGTTTATGACAACTTCTATAAATAACTCTACTTCGGTTATGTCATGTCTAATGAATATTACATCAACAACAAAGTCGATGTTAATAAATATAACATCTTGAGATATTGGCAATTTCGAATGAAGGCTTATGCTGATATTAATGGCTTCCGTCCGTGTAAAGCCGTAGTTTTAAAATTTTCATATTTTTCCTCGTCCATTACAAATATCGAGAGATCCTTGCCACAAATCTTTATAAAATATGACGTTCGTTTCCTAGAGCGTAAGACTCCATAAATCATCTGCCCTTTCCAGTTTTACAAAAACATTCTCAGCAAAAGAAAAGAACCAAAGTGAATGAAAGTATGTAGTTGAGATGTTCGGTTGGTTCCCGAGGAATGTCTTCTCTAAATGACATAAAGGTGATAAAATGTTACCTGTTTATAGGGCAAAAATACAAAAGCTCAGACACAATTACTCCTGTAAACACACACATATATACTATATAAATTATTATCAGTGTAAACTTCATGAAACAGGGGGGCAGAAGTTACTTCAACACGAGAAAGTTTTCCTTTCTTTAAAGTTTATCTTACGACTTGGAAACAGAGCTTTGTCGTCGAGGGAAAGGGCGTTCTGTTATATATACATAAATGAATACATATGCATACGCATATCCTAAGGCAAGCTCGAAATATACATATATATGTGTGTGTGTGCAAGTATATGTCCATAAAGTATGCTTATCATTTACATGAAGTAATTGTCCAGTTATCAGATAGACAGATAAAAACCAAGTAAGAATCCCGTCAATTGTTAAAATAAACTAAGAACCATAAAATACCCGGATAAATATTTTGTATCGGAAACGCGTAAATCTTAGTCTCGAGAAACATTACTATTATGTAATATAATACTTTCTCAAGTTCGATAAGGGGAAAAAGAATCAGGGATTAGGTGAGGTATAAGAACTGAGGGGAAACTGGAAGAGAGAGAGAGAGAGAGAGAGAGAGAGAGAGAGAGAGAGAGAGAGAGAGAGAGAGAGAGAGAGAGAGAGATGTCAATTCAGTAGCTCTTTACAGCTAATATAGGTCTAAGAAAAAGCATCTCACCGGCTGAACAAAATCTTTTACAACATTTTGAAAAACTATATTTGCCAGTCTTATTTAATATTCACAGGATTGTTTTTGCATACTGGCTTTAGCTATCCTTTACTGCCTAACGTATACTATGATTGATAAACAAAATAATGTGACTGATAAACTATGAAATCAGTCACAACCCAGCTATACTCCTCTGCTGATACCTGATACCATCTGAAATCGAGTAACCCACATTTTTTTTTTCTTTTTTTCAAGAGCAAAGAGTATTTCTTTGTTTCAAGCTGGTTTACTATCATCTGGTCTGTCGAAAATGTGGACGTTTTTCTCCTTTTGTGCACCGAAATATAAAGTAAAAGAACGCTATAGTATTTCAGCCTTTTGTTCCCAGGAGAAGAGGATAGGTGGGGAAAGTAAAAGAAAGCACGCAAACACAAGATAAAAATCTATTTTTGGCTATTGCTTGGGGGAGAGTATGTTCCCTCTCTCTCTCTCTCTCTCTCAATCCGTATATAGTGTATACATGTATTATTGTATCCTCCACTTCCGAGAAAATTGCCCGTAATCCTTACCGCGCACAGCCAAATACCCTTTTCCCAAAAGAGCTGATTCCGGAAAGACTGTTCGTATCATTAGGAAGGCTCGGCAAGGGTACAAAGAAAACGCAGTCTCTTCAAAAGCCTAGACTTATTTGACTTAATTCCGTACCTTGAGCTACATTCTGCTTGGCTGCCCCTAACCACAATGAAGAAGATATTTCATTTCCCGCTTGTGGCATTGCCACGCAGTATCACAGCGGGTAACCAGACTTGAATAAACTCCAACTGTGATAATAACGGTTCGGAGGGATGTCTGCATTGGCGGTTATTTTCACTACGAAATGGTTCGCCCGCTCGCGTGGTACGCTTGTTTATTTATAGCCATACGGATGTAAAGATAGAAACGCACTCTTTCGTTGGGATTCTGTGTCCAGAGGTCACAGATTCATAAGTAATCGGGCATTTGAAAGGACTCGTCTTTGTGGGAAGGCTATAGAAAAGCTGAATAGACTAGCCTTGATGACTTCGGTCTAGCATCACCGAGAGAAACCATCGTCAGTGGACATGTTTTCATCAAGTTCTCTCGCTCTTTCACAAATAGGAATAACCACGAATCTGAAAGGAAGACACAGATGCACACGCGCAAGCGCGAACATACGCTTTTGTACCTCACTCATTTTTACTCAGCTGCACTGAGAGCTGCATTCTGGCCACCTGTTTTCCAACTAAAACTATCCTCGGTTTTTTCTTTGTAACAGGTGCTAATCATATATATTTTCAGTCTATCTTCCGACTGGTCAGTATCAAAATATTAATCAAAATAATATTTTTCATAGTTTTTTTTTTCACTCGAGAGCGTGCTTATACATTGTATATACAATTAATTTTTTTACTGTACATTCGAAAAAATCAAGCCACCTGCAGAACACATTTCCAAAAAAGTCCATTCTCATTCACTCCAGGCACTCAATCCGTACCAATCATGTCATCTCTGGTATCTATCTAGGCGGAGAGAGAGAGAGAGAGAGGAGAGAGAGAGAGAGAGAGAGAGAGAGAGAGCTAGTGTGGTTAGTGCACTGAAGATACTTAAAGAAAACGATAGTTCTAGTATTTCGCGTGGGGACACATTCCAAGCAATACTTAGTAATTATTCGTTATTGTTTGAATGGGCAAATATTGATATGGCACAAGTCTAAATGCCATTTTCCTCCCAAGCAAAGTTCCACATAATAAAGCGAACATCTTCACATAAATAAATAAATAAATAAATAAAACAACGAGTAGACTTACAAGTTAACAAAAGACAAAGATAATCAACAAATGGGTAACTAATGTATACATAAGTAGCTCTAAAAAAAAAAAAAAAAAAAAAAAAAAAAAAAAAAAAAAAAAAAAAAAAAAACGCTGCCATAATGTTGAAAGGGACAGTAATGAATCAATAGAGCTTCTTTGTTCAGACTGAAATCGGTGCGGAGATCGTTCATACTATCTGAATAGTGTGTGCGTTTGTCGATGACGACATTCGTTCAGACAATCGTTCAGTGTATGGGGGCCTTAATAGATTGGTTTAGAACACGTGCTTCGAACAACTGTTTTGGAACAACTCGATGAGTCTGTAAGACTGTAAATTTGAGAAGCAGACGACTTGCCGTCAGGGTTGCCGTTTTGAGTAATTTCGTCCACTAGTGTGACTTTCTGGTGACATCTGGCAACCCTCCGTGGCTTTTCCGACCACAGGCCACGGCACTGAGGAATAAAGTTTTTCACTTTGCCTTCTTATGTTTTATTATGAAAATAAATTATAAAACATATTCTGCTTATTTGTAGAAATTAATTTTATTGAAAGCCTTTATTTTTCTTCGTCAAAAATGCCTTATGTTAAGCTAGTGACGTGTAGTTTATTTGTACGTCACGGAAAATAATTCTACATCGGAAAATACGCATTCTAACCATTAAATCATAAATAACGTAAAACAAATCAGAAGAACTGCTTATGGTAACACTGCTAAAAGCCAATGTTATGAAGAAAAAAACGGCATCGCTGCTTGCTGTAGTAGACAGTAGTAATTAGTTCTGTGTCTGGAATAGTTTGCGCTTTGATTTCTGTGTTTAACTGATGGCGCGTAACCCAGGGGAAGGAATTGCTCTTGGTTTAAAGGTGATTTATGTGTGGGAAAACATTGTTCGTTCGTTCAGCTACAGCAACAGAGACAAGTAAGAAAAAGCAAGTGTATTTAGGAAGAAGGATGAGTAAAAAAACGTTGTCTAAACAAGAAGGAAACAAGGCTGATACTATTGTGGTATAGTTAGTAAGGAAAGAATGGAGGGAGTTTGTGCTTGGATGAATTGCTTGTAACTTAAGAAAGCAGGTGGGACTCTTGCTGATGTAGTTATTAAGTGACAACGGTAACTTTGAATGGAAAAATAGATTGCATACGTACACCATGATTATGGCAAAAGAGCTTGGATCCACATTTAAAAAATGAAAACAGTTTTAGACTTGCTATTCAAGGAGATGATAGATCTACGCTTATTCTCCGGAACAGACTTAAATTAAGGCCTTTTTTTGTACTTCATCTAGGCCTTTTCTCCGGAACAGAATTAAATTAAATTAAGGCCTTTTTTGTACTTTATCTAGGCCTATTCTCCGGAACAGATTTAAATTAAGGACTTTTTTTGTACTTCATCTAGGCCTATTCACCGGAACAAGCTTAAATTAATGCTTTTTTTGTACTTTATCTAGGCCTATTCTCCGGAACAGACTTAAATTAAGGCTTTTTTATGTACTTCATCTAGGCCTATTCTCCGGAACAGACTTAAATTAAGGCCTTTTTTTTTGTACTTCATCTAGGCCTATTCACCGGAACAGGCTTAAATTAACACTTTTTTTGTACTTTATCTAGGCCTATTCCGGAACAGACTTAAATTAAGGCCTTTTTTGTACTTCATCTAGGCCTATTCTCCGGAACAGACTTAAGGCCTTTTTTTGTACTTCATCTAGACCTGTTCTCCGGAACAGACTTAAATTAATCTTTTTTTTTTTTTTTTTTTACTAAATCAGATATCGCCGTTTGAGGACCTTATTGCTGCCAACTTTGCTACGTTTATGTACAGGAGGCGAGATGGTCGTTACACCTCTATTCTCTGGATATAGGCTTATGTGGTCAAGAAACATTGGATTGAGTGATGATTACTACCACTGGCGAAACCTAGAAATCGTTTGCACATACCAACCAATGGACTGATGACCTCATCCCAAATAAAAGCGCTGTAAATATACAACTGACCGAACAGGAGGAATTCGGTGTACACGGTTTCCGAGCTAGACCCAAAAGAGTGGACTGGGAGTACTCTTGGTACTATGGAGGATATAGCTGTCGCTCTCTACCGGCTGATGGTGTGAGTGTTAAAACTACTATTTTTTATGAATGATTTTCGGTATTTGGTAATGTTGTTGCTTATTACAATTTTTGATCTAGAGACTTGTTTTTATGAAGGCTGCAGTAGCGCTTTTCGTCGACAAATCTGTCGTATTCACGTCGTCATTATTAATATAATATTGTGACCAATCGTAGTTAAAGGAAAGTAAGTGTAGCCTGTGCTATACTACGAGATTGTGAGTATAGATCTAAGTGTAGCCTGTGCTATACTAACGAGATTGTGAGTATAGGTCTAATGGTAGCCTGTGCTATAGCTACTAACGATATTGTGAGTATAGGTCGAAGTGTAGCCTGTGCTATAATAACGAGATTGTGAGTATAGGTTTAAGTGTAGCCTGTGCTATACTAATGAGATTGTGAGTATAGGTTTAAGTGTAGCCTATGCTATATAACGAGATTGTGAGTATAGGTTTAAGTGTAGCCTGTGCTATACTACGAGATTGTGAGTATAAGTCTAGGTGTAGCCTGTGCTATACTAACGAGATTGTGAGTATAAGTCTAGGTGTAGCCGTGGTTATACATACGAGATGAATCATAATTATTGAAAGCTCATCGTTCGTTTGTGTTTGATCTGAGTAGACTGTTTGATACAAATTCGTCTCTCCTGTGCTTGTGTAGGTAGTGTATCGAAACAAATCGACATGTTTATGATTACTGCAAGGAATGAGGCTTCTTTGTATATTTATGTGGGTGGACAGATGAGATGAAACCGACAAGCCTATAATAGGGCAACTCGTTTTCGTACGTTTTTTGTCCCCAGTTATGTTCAAACGACTTCCCGGATGCTTAAGTTTCTTCCTTGGTCGATCTACAAGAGGTTCTGTCAGGGACATCTGATGTTGATTTGATTGACTGAATAGTTGATTTCTGAGAAATGGCGATAAACAGCTATTTTTCACCACGATATTGAAATATTTGTTGAATATTTTTTAAATTCGTTAAATTTTCATATGAATACAGATATATTACATAATATAAAGTGTGATTAATAATTATATATATTGATTTTTTAAAATGAAATTAATAGTTCGTTTGTAGGATTAGCGTTAATCAGTTACTTCGAGTCTATACTCTTTTTTTCCATCTGTCCACCCGCCAGTGGTGTTTGCGTATGGTAACACTGCGTCCCGGGCTTTCGATAGTTACGCTATGTGCAAGTTTAGGTAAATAAAAGGATATCTGGGTGTACATTTGCAAATGAAAAGTGTTTTAATAATTTACTGTATGCGAATTACACCGTTAATATTCGAAATAGGATATTATTATAATTGTTGAATGTAAGCTGAATGTAACTATCTAAAGCCCGGGACGCAGTGTTACCATACGCAAACACCACAGCCGGAAGGACAGATGGAAAAAAAACGAGTATAGTTAGTTTCACCTGAACCTTACTCTTTTTCACATGAAATATTTTAAACTGGCCTTCTTGCTACGCCATACTCTTAGTACTACGTACAGAAACATTGTCAGATCATGCAATATTTTAAACGCGTCCTAATCTTAGTGTCAGTATTTTTTTATCGGTGTTGTGAAAATAGCAATGTTGGATTTGCTAAAGGTACTTTGTCAGTTTTTTTTAAATGGTTCAAAGATCGAGTTGTATGCATGTGTATTGTTTATATTTTACACACACACACACGCACGCACGCACACACACACACACTCACACACACACACACACACACACACACACACACACACACACACACATATATATATATATATATATATATATTATAATATATATATATATAATTACGAACTAGCTCATTCGCCTGTTTATAATTTTATGCTCTACCTGTAAGCTTGTTTGCTTGATTTGCCGAAGTCCACCATAGTGCTTTTACGTTTTCTTTTCTTTCCGTATTTTTAAAAAGTACGCCGGTACTGTTTTTTCGGCGAAGAAATGTGAAACGGAGGTCAAATGAACATTTACGAGAATCTGATTATTATTTGTATGTGGTTAACCCTTATAGATCATTGCTAATATTTATTTTCTTGTTGACCGTTAGATTTCCATATCGCATATTTGAATTTCATAGATACATTGACTTTCAAAGGTATGAAACAACTTGGAGTACGTAGAAAAGTTATGATTAGTTACCAGATATGTCCTGACTGGGAATAACGGTCATTCTCTTCAGTTCTTCGAGATAGTACCATTTCCCATTTTCTGATCTCGTTACGTACCTACCTACTCTATTTTACGAGAGTTGGTAAGGGAATTGTTTTGAGACGTATCATTGTACGTTATCGATCAACGTGTCCTGGGACACTCAGGTTTTTCCATCCAGTTACATAAGGAAAAGGACGCTATTTTCCATTTGGAGCCAATATTTATAGAATATTAGGCGAATACAGAAATACGTTTTTACAGGGAAGGGGTTGGGAATGATGGAAGAACGATCGTTTCCTATTTCTGTTATTATTATTATTATACAATACCTGATGACATCGCTCGTGACGTCACAGGTATTGGCCAATGAAAAGTGAGGTACCCGTTTCTTCAAGCCACCCGAATGCAATAAATAGCATGAATACATCTGATATTATTATTATTATTATTATTATTATTATTATTATTATTATTATTATTATTATTATTATTATTTTATTTTGTTATTTGCATTAACTTGTTACTGCATTTCTTCATATCGCCATAGCTGATGTCTAAATAGATGACGAATCATTAATGTTATTTGTTTTATGATTTTATTACATTCGAAATTTCGGACACGTATATTCGGGATAGATCAAAAAAAATTCTAAAGTCTGTTTTGTATGACACTTACGCCAGAATCTGTTTACTGTCGCATTATATATTATGTACATGTAAAGACAAACCCACGTGGAATATCCGTAGATTGAAAATCATTGTTAAATAATTGTTTTCTGCAAACACGATATCAATTCCACGAAGTGTCGATTACGATACATAATTTTATACTAATTTAATTGTTTAGTTTTGACGCATTAACTTTCGCATAACAACATTCACATTATGGCATTTTGTGTGAAATATCAGTAGTGAATAAAAATCATCAGTGACAACGATAGTTTTTTATATATATAAAACAATAGAAAAAGGACGTTAGAAAAAAAGGAAAAAAAAGAATGGTATGGCTGTAATTATAAATTCCTGGTAATTTAACATTTCATTAAGTGGAATCCTCTTACATTACGCCGAAAATATGACATGAAGAGTTCACAATTTTTTTGAAGAGATGATTGCTGCTTTACTTGGGGAGGAGAGAGAGAGAGAGAGAGAGAGAGAGAGAGAGAGAGAGTAATTTGGAAGTTGTTAGACGGGAAAGCATAGTAGTGGGAGAAAGATGAGTTAGACAGTGGTACTAATAGAGAGAGAGAGAGAGAGAGAGAGAGAGAGAGAGAGAGAGAGAGAGTAGTTTGGAAGTTGTTAGACGGGAAGAAAGATGTTAGACAGCGGTACTAATAGAGAGAGAGAGAGAGAGAGAGAGAGAGAGAGAGAGAGAGTAATTTGGAAGTTGTTAGACAGGAAAGCATAGTAGTGGGAGAAAGATGGGTTAGACAGTGGTACTAACAAGGCTGGCTGGTTTCTTTGGCTGTCTAATATGTAGTAAAGTGCGAAAGAAATCTTATTCATTAATGAATAAGTTCATGACAGTAGCAAATGAGAAAGAAGATAAATATTAACTAAGGCAATCTGTATTATTGTACCCTTCCCGTCAGGAATGACCCTTGGCAAAATAAGAAGACTAAAAGATCGACGGGGAATGTCTTTGTAAGAGTATCAAAAACGCTCGAAGCATGTCCTCCTTCCCAAAGTAAAGCATAAAAACTCGCGGAATGTCCAACAAAGGAGATGATGGTTTTTCAACTCGATATTTGAAATTCCTGGCCGGTCGATTGACTTGTTCTTCGGAATCGCGGTATGCGACCGATGTCAATACTTCACTAGTTTTAATGTTGATTTCCCGTATGACTTCGTTTTTCTGTTTCTTTTGATGCACTAGGTCCGTTCTCTCTCTCTCTCTCTCTCTCTCTCTCTCTCTCTCTCTCTCTCTCTCTCATTTTTCTTCGGAAACTTGGTTAATACAAACTGGAACTGCATGATGACTTGTTTCATTTAACCAATCTCCCTTTCTCTTGTCAGCCTTTCAATCTCTCTCTCTCTCTCTCTCTCTCTCTCTCTCTCTCTACCTGGAGGAAGATACGCGGAACCGTGTGGCAGTTGATTAAAATGGACTTCTTCCCAGAAGAAGTCTGGCTGATGAAGTGAACCAAAACTGCAGAGGGAAAGGTTGCCAAAGGGAAGAGAGGAGGAGGACGTCATTTCCTATTTATTGAAGGTTATTTGTCAGACCTAATGAAAATGTCCGCTTCGTTTTGAAAGATGTGAGAAAGGCACACCATCAGATTATAACTTGTGAAAGTTAAGTTTTATCATTCTTTCTATTTACTCATAGTTCCTCGTTGGACGAGTGGTACTCGCGCTCGGCTACCAATCCGGTGTTCCGAAGTTCGATTCTCGGCGCGGCGAATGTGGAATCAGAGGAATGTATTTCTGGTGATAGAAATTCATTTCTCGATATAAAGTGGTTCGGATCCCACAATAAGCTGTAGGTCCCTTGCTCAGTAGTCTGGTAAAACTAAGATATACATAACTTATTTACTCATGTTAATTTTGAAGAATATTTTCCGACGAAAGACAGGTTTTGATAACGTTTTAAGTTTCGCCTAGAGTTCAGAGCTGATTATAAACCTTCGAAGTGAAAAAACCCATTCGCTGATAGCATCTTGGAGTCGCAAGGTTGAAGGTCAGCTCTTTCGATTACTCCTTTATCCGCTTTGATTCTTATCAATTGGTTTGATTACTCCACTAACCACTGATAAAACTCCATTAACCTATTTGGACATTTTGTCAACTCATTTGAATACACCATCTGCCGATTTGAGGCGCCTCAGTGGCGTGGTCGGTTTGGTCTTGGCCTGCCACTCGGTGGCCGCGAGTTCAGTTCTCGGGTATTCCACTGAAGGGTAAGAGATGTGTATTTCTGGTGATAGAAGTTCGCTCTCGACGTGGTTCGGAAGTCACGTAAAGCCGTTGGTCCCGTTGCTGAATAACCACTGGTTCCATGCAACGGAAAAACACCATATAAACAAACAAACAAACAATCAACCAATTTGTTCACTTGTCAACCGATCTGATGACTCCATCACCCACTGTGATTAGCCTCTCAACCGGAGTGCTCTCATGAATCCAAGGCTAGTTTTGCCAGTTGATCTCTTTCAGTCCATTTAAATGTGGAATGCGGAAATCTCGTCGCACCTCCTTGTTCCCCTAATAATTCATTGCCGTCTTTTTCGAGAGGTGTGTCCGTCTTCACTTAAAATGTCAGTGAATGCAATTTTATTCTTCACTCGCGGTCTCTTTTCTCACAAAGAAGAATAATATTAAAAGAGAATAATAATGATAGAGAGGAAAAGTTCGACATCAGATTCAGTCGTTCTAAAATTTTTCTTTTCCGTTTGGAATCATAAGAACCACAGGTTTTTTTTCCTGGGGGGGGGGGGGGGGCGTGGGTGGAGGGGGGCGGGGGGCGGTGTTGTAGAGAAGCACAAACCAGCAGTTTCCTTTGCGGATACGTAGCCTAACTTTTTTTTTTTTTTTTTTTTTTTTTTTTGCGGCAGAAGGAAGGAGGTAATAAACTGGTTCACCTGTGGGGCTTAAAGATACAAGGTTCTTTTAAAATGTGAGAGTGAATACCCGGTCTCTCATTTCGTTTCCTGTAGTTTTTTTTTTTTTTTTTTTTTTTTGGAAAGGGGGGGGGGGGGGGGGGGGGGGGGGGGGGGGGGGGGGGGGGGGGGGGGGGGGGGAGAGACAGTAATGGCACTCGCGTGTTCTCGTCATTTGCCGTAATTTTATGCTGCTCTCGTTCTCTCATTTGTATTTTGACTTTTACTTTTCTTCTCTGATTTATTGCATCAAATAAAATATAGATATACATATATGCTGTGTGAGTAATTCGTATCAAGAGAAATACAGTCACACATTGCATAATATTTCCACGTGAACGCATGACGCATGCGCTTGTGTTTGAGTGTTTACATCAAATACGTATTTCAAACAAGAATGTATGCAGTCATTATGAGTTATTGCCAAGGACACTTATTCGTTAATTTACATATGCTTGACTTGTCATTATATTCCTACATTTAATGATTTTATGCTGGACCATAATTTTTCCCTCGTTCCATTAACGATGTAAAACCATTTTATATAAAACAAATATATTTGATTTTACGTCAACACCAATATTATTCTATAGTTTTCATCTGAACGAGGAGAACCATTAGCGCAATTTGTATGGACAATGTATTTGCTCGGAGAGAGAGAGAGAGAGATAGGCCTATAAGGCAAAACGTCGAAACATATTGGCTGAATGTATTAAGTTATATGATTTTATATACTTATATTAATGACATTTTTTGTTTGAATTATTTAGCTTGGTTGGATATTGGCCTCTCATAGTAATATTACATCTTTCCTGAATACATAACGCAGACCTGTGTGTGTTTATCTGTCTATCTATTATTATTATTATTATATATATTATTATATCATATATATATATATATATATATATATATATATATATATATATATATATATATAATTATATATAGTTTTATATTTAATATTTATTATATAATAGATAGCCACAATGCCCTCTTAACTTCACGAATTTTTCGCGCTTTTTTGGATACGCTTTTCACCACAAAGCATTGAGATACGAAGTACAAGAAATGTAAAGAAATTACTATGTCCGGTAGCGGGAAACGAACCCACGTTACTATAATCACGACGAGGTCGCGTTGCCGACCTGACCACGACATCGATAGAGTAAATGATCCAAGGTAATAATACTTTTATTTTGCAACTACACATACGGCTAATTTTATCTTCCCTTCTCCAGGACCACGTGCTGGAACTTCCCTTGCTCTGACTAATTATCCACCGTCTTAGTTAATCAAACGGTAGACGGTCAAACTGTACAACTCCATCCATCGTCGTTTGGAACTACATTAGTAGATCTGATGTGCAGAATGGACTCCTTTCGCTCTAATCGCATTCCAGTTGCCTCCACTGACCAACTCACCTCCTCCAATTTCTAACCTCTCTCCTGCTTTCATCTCTGCAGGAATGTCAGGGCCTTGAATCTACCTCGGTCTCATTTTCTGATCATATGGGATCCTGTAGGACTTTTCTCCATCCAAGTTCATTTTTGTAAACGTCAGTGTGGTGTGTGTTTGTATGTGTGTGTTTTCAAGGTATCTATAATAATACGCCTGACCTTTGTATCGCAGAACCTCTAGTGTTTGTCCAAATGACTGTCCGCCCAAAAGGAAAATAATGAATATCTCATACTTTTTTGTTTATTAAGCCAAGTAATTCACGTTACAGGTGATAAATTACCTTATGTGGACAATGAAGGGTTTGTATTACTATTATGTCATATCCATGCATAAGCATTACGCGGATACATGTTAGAGTTTTCGGTGTACACTGTATATAAATGAAATGTTTGAATTTCTTTAGTGGCTTCATCCTGGATTTGATTACTGTCCAGTAATTCATGAATAACATGCTTTCAGCTTAAAGGATTGTCTTCTTGATCATTTTCTGTTTGTGTTGAGATACTAAAATGTTTAGTGGGTAATAGTAATGAGAGATGAATTTTAACACTAAAGTTACATTTTCGAATGAAGGACCATCATAATCATCACGATGTATCGGTCATAACCTTCTGCTGTATGAACACCAAATGCATTTCTCCCTTTCAGTCTTTATATAAGTGTAAAGCATGTTCTTATGTTTATGTCTGGTGGTGAGAAATGACGTCGTATTTTCAGGACATTCTTTTTGATTGCTCGCTTCTCTCCAATTTTCCATTCGGGGCATCGTCTTTTTTTTTTCAGTAATAATAATAATAATAATAATAATAATAATAATAATAATAATAATAATAATAATAATAATAATAATAATAATAATAATATCATCCAGCAACTCATCTGTCATTCATATTTTCGGTTATGAATGACATCTCTTCAAAAGTATCACCGGTTGCCTTAAAAGGAACAGCAGCAATAGCATTAAATCACTTTAGTTGTTACTTAGCTTTGCTTTTAAGGTATAAAATGATGCCGTCTGACATTAGCAATGATTTGACAGCTCACAACTTAACACTGCCCGGGTTTCACATCATCTGTAACACGTGTATGCATCTGACGTTTTAAAAATCGTGAGGGGAAAAGAGTATACATATCCCAGTTAAACCTTCGACAAACAAATATCACCGGATTCCTTTCTTATCTTTTTGGCTCGAGGACAAAGGCCAAGGACAAATTCCTCTCTTAAGTTGGGCGAATACCAGGCGAAGGTCTTCTGTTTTAGAAATATTCAGTTGCATAGTTTTAGGGAAAACGACTTTCAAACATTTTTCTGAGCCGGGAAAGGTCTCTCCAGCGTCTCCAGCCTTCTTATTGTGGGTAAATAGAGCAGAAGTATCGTTTGGTCTGTATCTGTGACGTACATACACATTCCGGCACTCAATGGTATATATAAATACTCATGTGAGAATTTTACTTTGTAGTAAAACGTCCCTTTTTGGAAGCGGATTTTTTTCGGATAATTATAATTTGATCGCTCTGCAATATCTCAAGGTATTTCATTCAATGTAGGATTGACAAAATCGCAAATTCGTTATTCCTTTTCGACGCCTCCATGAAGATTCTCTCTCTCTCTCTCTCTCTCTCTCTCTCTCTCTCTCTCTCTCTCTCAACAATGAGAGGAAATTTAGAGTCTGGCCCCCAAGGGGAGTAGTGCCGCCGGTGCACCTCATGCGGTGCACAGTAGGGATTCCTTAAGGTTCTTTGCAAAGCCCCTTCGTCCACCTAGTTGTCATCGCTTTCATTTTTTTTACTGTACCTCCGGTCACATTCTCTTTCTTCCCATTGCACTCTCCCACCCTCTCCTAACAATTGTTTCATAGTGCAACTGCTTTGAGGTTTTCCTCCTGTTACACTTTTCAAACCTTTCTAATTTCAGTTTCCGTTTCATCCTTTATATTATGACACCGACGCTGTTTTATCGATTTGTGATGATGATGAAAAAATAAAGGCCAACTTTCAATTTATATGTAGATGCAGTTCCAGACACGATTCCGCTCTTATTAATATGGTGTGTTTTCGTTTCTTGATTTTATCGTTTCCTTCAACTCTGACCTGTTCTTCTTGTTCCATTCTACTCGTTCTATTTGTGTATGAAGGAAAAAAAATTCTCTCACACCCACTCTGCTTTTTTTTTTTTTTTTTTTTTATTAATTATTGATACAAACTACCACCTTATCCTTGGTAAATTCTCTCAAAGGGGAAAGACAATGTAATAATTTTACAAGTCCTCCTTCTGACTGTTTTTTTTTTTGCGGATGTCTGTCTGTCCGTCTGTTGGCATTTACGTAATCCATTCTTCTGCTTAGGAAGTCAGACATTCCTTTTGATATTCATGTTGTTCATTATGCAATTATGAAATGCTACGTACGAAGAGTGGATGGAAGAAAATTAGCTCTGTTATGATTTCGAATAACAGTTACTTTTCTAGTGATGTAGCTTTCGTGGGAATTTGTGTAATGAAATCAAATTTGATATTAATCACATCCGGTGAATGTGTACGGATGTTCTAAAACTTGCTTAGCAAAGTTCCTCGGAGATGTAGATGTTTTTTTCCATGTAAAGAAAAAAATTATTTTTTGAGAAGTTGCCAACCAATTAACCCAGTTGAATGATCTCATATCAGGGGCTCGTCCGTTCAGATTCCTAAATGAAATATGCATGAAAATATCTTCCATATAGTCATGACCACACAAATACAAATAATGAAATATGCATGAAGTTGCCTTACATATAATCATGTCCACATCAATACAAATAACTGCTGAATTATCGTTTTCATCTAGCAGAACGCTGTGGAATAAACAATCTAATACCCAGGTCTCTGACAAATATGAAAAGAAATGGGAAGTAAAAGATAGGGAGTACAGACGGCCAACGAAGAATTGGCGTCGTTAGTTTATTATTCATTGTTCGTTTATGGAAAATATTGGCCATATGCTTAGGTGCATTTGCAGGGTTTCAAAGATTGTTTACTTATAAACAATAAATAACATTTCCTTTCAAAGGTGCTATCTTGAAATAATTACATTAGAAATTGAGTGTAGACTTATTCCAAACGTGTTTTTAAAAATCTTAATTATTTTGCAAAGTAAGGAGGTAAAAATATATGCCGATGGGGGTCGAGCGATTTCTAATTTTTTTATTCTCAACCAACCCATAGCTTCGTGGACAGCATACGAAGGATTTTGAAGTTGGCTTTGCTGCCACTCGAGTCTTGACTCAACGTATCGCCACTGCACTGGGTGTGTGTCATTTCGTCTCCTACAGCCGATAAATAATACTCAAGGCGTTAACATTCCTTGAAAACGATGTTTAATTAAACTAATTTTTTGTCCTTTGATCAATGAAATTAATTTTTGCATGATACATTTAGTGGGCCTAAATTGGACTTCTGATTTTCCCACATAATTAGCCTAGTGGGGGGTCTATTTTTCAGTAGTATACTCTATCGGATACGTAATATTAATTGGAATATTTCAATTGGACAATATATATATATATATATATATATATATATTATATATATATAAATTTATATATATATATAATCTG
>NC_061106.1:39271043-39348543 GCF_015104395.2 Macrobrachium nipponense
CAATACCTGGTTTCAAATCAACAAATTAAACAAGAGGAAAAACATGGCTTCAACACCCCTAACCCTCTCTCTCTCTCTCTCCCTCTCTCTCTCTCTCTCTCTCCTTTGTTATCGCTGCTATAGTTAGATACCTGTTATCATTATAGTGATTTGATGATTATTCATGATTTATTTCTGGCTTGATTTGAAGCCTTTACATTTAGATTGAAATGAAGCTTTATCCTGTTCAGATATATCCGGCACTTTCTTATTCTTAGTCTCTTATTCTTAGCCCCTACAGTTGTTCTTTCAAGCAATATCACAGACTTGATACATTCTTTCCGTCTTATCTATCGGATAACTGTTAATTTGTAAGCGAACCTTTCTCTAGGAAGAAGAAAAAACAACATGCAAAAATCTTTAGTATGTTTCCTATGTTTTAAACATGCTGAGGATTATCAGACACTCATTTGTTGTGAAGTATGTAGGCAAATTTTTTTAGCCTAAACCAGGGAAATGAATGCATCGAAATGGTTAAGCTGATTGCAAAACAACAGGAAGTTGCTGAACTGACCCTTAGAAGTTCATTTGATTCTACTTCATTTCGCTCAGTAAGAAGAGGATCATCCAAGTCGAGTTTTTTTTTTTTTTTTTTGTCTTGTGTTGTGAGTAAGGTAATGTCATGCAGAATATTTTATGAATACAGCTATCGCAGCGGCTTTCACCTCTGCAAAAACTCCTCCGGCGTAATGGTTCTTCTCTCTCTCTCTCTCTCTCTCTCTCTCTCTCGACGTGGATCGGAAGTCACGTAAAGCCGTTGGTCCTGTTGTTGAATGACCTCTGGTTCCATGTATTTCTATTACAATATTAATAACATTACTCTTGTAAAGCGACCGGATATTCCATAAACATTCTACCAGTAATAAAGAACATCAATCAAGGTTACTCTGAAATGGTATTGCCATACGCAATATAAAATGGCCTTAAATAAAAATGATGTAATGAATTGAACGATGAATGTGTTGTGTGTTCTCTCTCTCTCTCTCTCTCTCTCTCTCTCTCTCTCTCTCTCTCTCTCTCTCTCTCTCGACGTGGTTCGGAAGTCACGTAAAGCCGTTCTTCCCGTTGCTGAATAACCACTGGTTCCATGCAACGTAAAAACACCATACAAACAAACTCTCTGTGAATTGCCATTCAGAATGTACTAAGCAGCAACATCAGATCCTTGACTAGAGATATATGAAGAGACGGAACAGGTTCGGTTGGTAGACATAAAAACATGCAAAAACAATTGAAAGGCGCCTGTAATGGATTGAAGGCTGCTGAGAGGAGAGGGGCAGATCGGAGGGGATTCTGGGAAAACTTATCAGTGCATCGTCGGGACAGACAGCAGGGAAATTAGGAGAATTGGAAAAGCGTCGATTGGAAGAATAAACAAGGAAATTCAGGAGTAAATATTGGTGTGCGGGGCACCGAGGAGTAAGTCAATAAGACTGATTAAAGCGTCCAAGCTGGAAAGAGAAGGGTTAAGCTGACATTCTCCTCGGAGAGGAAACATGGAGAGTTACTTATTCGGAATCCCTGGGGCTGTGAAACCTTGGAAACATTTGATTAGAAATGGAGGGTCGTCTGATTTACTGTTCGCTGGCCTTGTAGAGTGTATACAGGTCGTGCAAAATAAGAAAGAGTTTCATCAGATCGGATGCGTAGAATGTTTTCATTTGATATATAAGAGACTCCAATGCTTTCCAGTTTACTACCAATCTCCTCGATTGCTTATGAATTAAAGATTATTCAGAAAAGTAAAGATTATTTAGAAATACAAATGAAAACAATCGCCACCCTTAAGTTATATCATTTTTACGAGTTTAAGTCCCCTTTCCACCCATGTGTAATTTACAAGCCTATTTTTCTGTTCATCTTGTATTTGCAAAATATTTATCGTAACATAGATTCCATGCGCATGATAGCAAAGTCCTTTTGTCTGGTCTGTCTCTCTTTTAGTCTCTAGAATTGTTTCCTTCTGAGTTCCTCCGGGATATATCTTCACAGAAATGAGGCTCATATTATTATTATTATTATTATTATTATTATTATTATTATTATTATTATTATTATTATTATTATTATTATTATTATTATTATTATTATTATTATTATTATTATTATTATTATGCTGATGATGATGATTATTATAATTAATTGTCGTTCTTGCTAACTTACCAATAGGACACATCTACGTGTTCGACTAACCCTAGTGAAACATTGTTATAGCCATTCGCCATGAAAGCGTCCCCCCTCCTACCCCCCATTTTTTAAGTTCATGTTTATTATTTTTGTTTACAGTCTGAACCACCAGCCCAATTTTACGAACATTTATATATTTGCATTCATATGTGTATTCCTGTGTTACATGACCAGCGCTCGCCATTCTGTTCCGTCATCGATAGATTGTTGTTTTCGTTTCTGAACTATAACAGGTTCATTGTTCTTTAAAATGCGTGGATTTTTTTTTTTCAGTCAGGCCGTCGTTATATATCTTCCTTGCAGCTGCAACTGTATTTTGCCTTCATTTGTTATTTATTGCGTGATTTTATTTTTGTTTTTCAGTCAGGCCGTCGTTATATATCCTCCTCGCAGCTGCAACTGTATTTTCACTTTCATTTATTATTTGGTCCTTCAAAACGGGCCATATTATTCCCTTAGTTCCAGTTATAAAGTCAAAGAAATAACTGTATATTTTCCTTTCATTTATTATTTGGACGCTCAAAACGGGCCATATTATACCCTTAGTTCCAGCTATAAAGTCAAAGAAACTTCCGTTTTTCGTGTTTGTCCTTATCATTGCTGTTTCCAGCATTCTTTTTATGTCCTCGCTTTTCATATGCGAAGTGACATCCTTCATTCCAGGGTAGCTGAACTCGCCTCACCCCTGGGCACTCATATACCCACCAACCCAAGATTCCCCTCTCATGAACCTTTCCTCATTTCTCCTTACAAGCCTTTGCCCAATTCTTGCTGAATAATTTATTATATATCTTTTGACCGCCGAACTGATGCAATGGTAAAGAGACCAGTTTAAAAAAAAAAAGGGGGGGGGGGGGGGGAATTTATCATGCATTCGAACTTCGATTGTTGTTTTGATATTTATAAAACGAAACGATATATCATTATATTTTATTCCCTGTCGTAATGGAAGGGGATGCTCGAAATTAACTGAAATATATATAGTTTATGATGAATTGCTGATAATCAAAATCAACGTTTTTATGTTGACGTGTGCGATATTTTTTATAAACAATTATCTGTACATTCTTCTAAATTAAAACAATATGATGGTGATCTCCATCTTTAAAATTATTATGAAAAGCATTTTTCCAGGCATCAAACCAGTGGCCGTTAAATCTGGCGTTTTTCATTTGATTGTGCTTGATATTTCCAACTTTGAAATTGTTTTCTCTGACGTACGACTTTTGACCTATAGATTTCGTCAGCATCAAATGTCAGCGCCTGACGGCAGGTTATGCCTTTTTTGTACGGGTAGTAGCCCAGAGAGAGAGAGAGAGAGAGAGAGAGAGAGAGAGAGAGAGAGAGGGTATTGAAGCCATGTTTTTCGTGTTGTTTAATGTTTAATTTGTTGAATTGAAACCAGGTATTATAAGTGTGTTTGTATATATATATATATATATATATATATATATATATATTATATATATATATATACTATCTGCAGTATGACCCTCAAATATCAATTCAGGAATGCCGAAGACACATGGATGTTTTTTAAGATATATTCATTAACAAACGTTTCGCACATGACTATGTGCATCATCAGTCTGAAAAATGACAAAATAATAACATTAAAATAAAAAAAATACACTGATTATTAAAATGACAATTAAAAACATAAAAAAAAAAAAAAAAAAAGCAAATCAAAGTAAAAACAACTGCTGTTACACCAACCTTCAGGTACAAAGAAACAAAGAAGATAGAATGACCAAGAAAGAACAAGAACCTCCAAAGACGACTATGCCAGATATAGTTGAGCAGAGGAGCAGCCACCGTTTAACGATGGAACGAGTCTTTTAATATATAATGACTCTAAGGTGGTCAGATAATCTGCATCCTTAGAATACCCTAATATGGAAAGTGCTGCTTCTTGACCTCAATTTTACAACTGATAGCATGATTTTTTATATTTGAATGTTCTGGTCTGCTCAATCTTTGTCCCGTTCTAAAACTCAAACCTAAGTGACTGTAATAACGCATCTGCAACAACCTTTTCGTTGATCCAATATAAGTACCAGGACATCCTGGGCATGTAAACTTATAGACCACATTGGATCTCATGAAGGGATGCAGACGGTCCTTAAAGCCAAACAAGGAGCCAATTTTGCTGGGATTATTTGATAGCAATTTTAAATTAATGCACGGTATCTCAGTTTCAATAATTTGTTTCAGTTTAAGCGAAAATTTGGAGTTAAAAATATAAGGGATTGAAGCATACATAAGTTTTTTCGGAACATTAAAAACCGGGTGTGGCAGGATGAAAAATGATTAATTAAGTTTGTTGACGTTCTAAAACTAGATCTTTGGGAAATGAATTTTGTTGAAAGAAAGAAAGTAGTTAAAAATTCAATCTCCTTATGAAATATGGCCCAACTGGACGAGTATCTAAGAGCCCTATATACTAAAGTATAGATGGTATTCAATTTAAAAACTGGTTTGGCAAGCACTGTAGAAATTATTTGCAAGACCTGTATAAGTTTTCTTTCTGTAAACGGCAGTAGTAAAAACAGAATTAGCTCTCGTGATTAAAACATCTAAAAACGGTAAACAATTATCTCTCTCCAATTCCATAGTAAAATTAATGTTAGGGTGTTGCTCATTAATAAAATCTAAAAACTGGGTGGCCTGCCACTGATACTTAAAAGGAACAAAGGTATCATCTACATACCTTCTGTAAAAAAATGGTTTAAAAGACGACGGACAACAATCTAAAAATTTTCTTCTAAAAAGACATAAAAAAAATTCGCAAATAAAGGTCCTAATGGAGAACCCATAGCAACACCATCTACCTGAGAGTACAATTTTTGATTAAAAATAAACATAGAATCTTGCACCGCAAGTCCTAGAAGTTGTTTAAAAAGAGACCTAGTAAAACCATGAAATGTAAAATTGCCATCTGGGAAAACTTTCTTTCTTTGTACCTGAAGGTTGGTGTAACAGCAGTTGTTTTTACTTTGCTTTGCTTTTTTTTTTAAATGTTTTTAATTGTCATTTTAAGAATCAGTGTATTTTTAGTATTTTAATGTTATTATTTTGTCATTTTCAGACTGATGATGCACATAGTCATGTGCGAAACGTTTCTTAATGAATATATATATAGATAATATATATAATATATGCATATGTATACACACACACACACACACACACACACACACATATATATTTATATATATATATAATATATATATATATATATATTATATATATATATATATTATATATAGTATTAGAGAAAGAGTTGAAGCCATGCATTTCCCGTGGTTCTAAGTGTTCTGAAAAGAAAGCTATTGTGCCGGCTTCTTTTGTCCGTCCGTACTATTTTCTGTCCGCCTTCAGATATTCAAAATAATACTGAGGGAAAAGAGCTGCAAATTGGTGTACCGATCATCCACCCTCCAATCATTAATCATACCAAATTTCAGCCCTCTAGCATGATTAGTTTTTCTTTTATTTAAGGGTGAAGTTAGCCATAATCGTGCGTCTGGGAACGATATAGGCCAGGCCACCACCGGGCCGCCGTGGTTAATGTTTCATGGGCCGCAGCAGCTCATTGAGCTTTACACCGAGACCGACGCATGATGGATCTATTTTCAGTGGCTTTGATGATAGGATGTACAAAAAACTCTATTGCGCCGAAGTTTATTGTGCCGGAGAAACTTCGGCGCATATTTTACTTCTGATTGTTGCATTCAATCCGGGCGTCTGAATCGTCACCCGTCGCTGTGGAGAGGCCGGGTGGGGGGGGGGGGGGGGGGGGGGGGGTTAGGGGGGGGGGGTGGGGAGTGGGGGCAGGGGGAAAAGTGGGTTGCCATCCAGTCCAGAGCTAATTCGCGATGCTGCAGAGCGGCGAAAAGCCCTGTGTGAAGACTACAAAGCAAAAAGTCCATTTAGCGCTCGTGAAAAAGTGACAGCGGAAAGGACTGCGGAAAGGACGCCTCATCGAAAGGCTTAAGTTAAAACTGGCATTTTGCAAAAAATTCTCTCTCTCTCTCTCTCTCTCTCTCTCTCGTTGCATTGCATTTCCTGTGCTTGATTACTGATTGGGAGCATGACAATTTTTTTTTTTTTTTTTTTTTTTGCCGTTCATATATGTTGGGGTTTTCCTGCCTTGGCCTTCAAGTAACCAAATTTTATAATATGCTCAGTTTCTGCTCCGTCATTACAGACTAACAGGATCAACTAAATGGAAATATCTTTGCATCACCCTTTATTACCATTTGATTGTATACGAGGTCAGTTAAGAAGAGTTTCGGATTATTACGAATATATTTTATTTATAAATACATAGGAAAATACATCGAACATTGAATACGTAAGTTTAATTTCTACACCCTAGCTATGTATGTAAATACACACACATATAAAAAGACTTACGCTTAGCTATATTTATATACATATATGAAAACACGTTATATGGTATGCGCATCAACTGCATACATACTATGTAAATGTGTGAATGTGGAAGTATTTCCATACGTGTACATACTCATATGAATGCCTGTGTGTATGGTATGCATGTTATATAGAGCAACATGTATAAATAAATGAATAAAACTGAAGTTTGTATTTATACGATATTCTTCAGCTACGTCCTAACGAGTGACCCTGAACTTGTCGAGAAACCCATTATGCGCAAATTAGGTATTTCGTGTCGTGGTATGACGCCAATCGAACTTTCTTTTGGAGTCTCTGTAGCCATTGGAAAAGAGTTCAGGGTCAGGTATCCTACGAGGTCCAGTCGTGAATCATCAAGTACTTGAAAGGAAGCATTTGTTTTCCTCGGGTTGGAAGAGCTCGGTGATTGGACAAGAAAAGGAGAAAGGATCGATTCCCTTTTGTGCGTTGTCAAGTTGTGGCTTTTAGTTTCCAGTGTTCCAGTTTTCTCCGTGACTATTATATATATATATATATATATATATATATATATATATATATATATATATATGTGTGTGTGTGTGTATTTATGTATGTGTTATATATATATATATATATATATATATGTATATATATGTATATGTATATATGTACACATATATGTATGTATGTATGTATGTATGTATGTATGTATGTATGTATGTATGTATGTATGTGTTTTAAGCGCGTTAAAGGCTGGCCATTGTTCCATGTGGGAGTTTGTGCTTGTACGTGCGTGCGTGTTGATGTGCTTTTTTTTTTTATAAATACGGTCTCGTATTTAGGAGTGTGTCGAAACATTGCGTTCGATTTAAAGATACTCGTATGAAGCTGATAGAAAACTATCCTAGTTCTTGTTAGGTTCGGAGCTCTAGCTCGTATACTAGACAATAATCTCATAAAAATAGAATTATCTCGAAACAGCTTCAACAGTGCTGCTGGTGGTGCTCTTGCATCGTAAGAATAATTTGTGTGGTTCACTTAGTTTCAACATCGAAAGAAGCTTGTTTATACTGCATCGCATTGCAAATCATCGTAAGAGAGAACTTACA
Organism: Macrobrachium nipponense; assembly: GCF_015104395.2. Taxonomy (NCBI): domain Eukaryota; kingdom Metazoa; phylum Arthropoda; class Malacostraca; order Decapoda; family Palaemonidae; genus Macrobrachium; species Macrobrachium nipponense. The sequence continues at coordinate 39,278,780 of NC_061106.1, forward strand.
CTAGTATTACTATAGTAGATTCACATCAGCCGTGCATATGCTGTCTAGGTCAGTCCCTTACGACGTTCCTGATTGGCTGTTGATAAGCCAATCACACAGCTGGAAACTCTGTCTCTCGAGAGAGTTCACATAGGCAGGATGTATGTTCCACCTCTCCTGAAAGACATATGCCTCAGGAGAAGTTAAAAGTTAAGTACATCTTAGTTTTACCAGACCACTGAGCTGATTAACAGCTCTCCTAGGGCTGGCCGGAAGGATTAGATCTTTTTACGTAGCTAGGAACCAATTGGTTACCTAGCAACGGGACCTACAGCTTACTGTGAACCACATTATATCGAGAAATGAATTTCTATCACCAGAAATAAATTCCTCTGGTTGCTCGTTAGCCGAGCCGAGAATCGAACTTCGGACTACCGGATTGGTAGTTAAGCGCGAAATCCACTCGGCCAACGAGGGACTATGCCTCAGGAGAGATGGAACATACGTCCTGCCTATATGAACTCTCGAGAGAGACTGAGAATTTCCAGCCGTGTGATTGGCTTATCAACAGCCAATTAGGAGCGTCGAAAGGGACTGGCCTAGACATCAAATGCACGGCTGATGTGAATTACTATAGCTGCTGCTACTGTTCCTACAACTACTACTACTCCTTCTACTACTTACTGCTGCTAATCCTTGTTTTACTACTAATACTACTTAAATACAGTGATCATCATAATGATAGCATTATTGATTGTAGTACTGACGACGCTAGCGACGATTATCTAGGTCAGAATGTGTTATCCCTTGACTCTCCAAAACTGAATCAATAGCTATTCTGGTCTACTTTCAAAGCAGCGTTGCACTTGCCAGAGATATCACATGTTTTCCCCCCAACTATCCTCAGAAGTCTGAGTGAGCGCCTGTGTTTCATAAGTGTGTTCTGGCAGCGAAAAGCCTTCTGTTCCCTTTATGTTGTTATACTAAGAGTTTTAACGTAACACCATAGACTCGCAAGTCACTGAGACAGACTGCTAGATAAAAGAATATCCTTCTTTCCCTCTGAATGTTACCCCTCGACATCGCTCTTCTCTGCTACCTTCTCCTCTGCCTAGTTCGTCGTCTGTTTCGGTCCGAACTTTGATTTGGTCAACTTGAGGACTAGAAAATAAGGATTAGAAAACTATGGCTCTTATGAGATTGTCACTTACCGTTATATATTTAAGCAAAAGTCGTGTTCATTTACTATTAAAGAAACACTAACGAACGGCTTACGAATCGACACTGAAAATGTTTAAAATCTATGAAAAGAGAGAGCTACCAACACGTTGAGGATATGTACATGGAGGTTTTATAATCGCCGCTAAAAGTAAATGAACACTCCGACTGTAAACATATATATGTATATAGCTACATCTCTGCAATGACGAACACACACACGTTGATTGATTCAAAGCATCAAAAATCACAATGAGACAAAATGGAAGTGGACACATTCCAGCGAGATTCTTCGATCCATCAATTTCATGTCAGTTCCCATCGAGTACATGACTGGCAGGTTTGATATTGCAAAAAAACAAAAAAAAGAAAAAAACAACTTGGTGTTTTAACGTCAGTGAGATGAAGCTGTCCTGCACTTTATTATGCCTTCAGCTTTGATTTCTGCCGTTATTATTATTATTATTATATTATTATTATTATTATTATATGCTTTTTCTTCAGAAGAATGCAAAACAGTGCTTGGCTTGTCTCGGCAAGATGTGAAAATAATCTTTAGTCAAATCAGAACGCCTTGGATTAAGAGGAGACAGTTTATCCTTGCTGAAGACGATCTAACGCTTGTTTTTAGTTAAAAACCTAACATAAAGTAAGTCCAATTGACGCAATTTTTCTGAAGGGTAAACGTATATAAGTTTAGTGTACTCAGACGGAATAGTAACGGGGTGGGACAAGCGTTTGATTAAGTCGCAATATCTAGATATGTCGTCAAACATAATTCATGATTAAAGTAAATACGACCAGAGGTTAGGTAAAAAAAAAAAAAGTATGCAGGAAGGTCGAGAAGGACTTGATCTTATGCACTCGTAGCAAAAACTTTTCTAATGCCGTTTCAAGGAGATTAATCGACTTTGTAGATTTTCTTAAACTAGAGTCATAGCCCTTTGTTTTGACAACGCAATTTGGAGCATTGTTACTCTGTCAACATCGCATGAAAGTTATTTGACCAGTCATGTATTCCCAGTCTCACAGGAAGAGATTCCCTTGTGAGTGATTAACTCCGCTTGTTCTTGGACTCTGGCGCTGGCAAATGAAGTCAACTGGGATTCTGCTTGTATTGAAAATGACAGATTTCTTTGCTGGGCACCAATTCATTCATAATCCCGTATTCATTCACGGTCAAGAGAGATGGCTTCCCTGTTGACTCAGACTGTCTCACTGCGGTGGTAAAATGAATTTTCTTTTAAAAAAATTCGATGAAGCCAGAAGGTTTTTGTCAAGTGCAAATCGTATTTTTCATTGCAAACTCAAGTTGAATACCCCAGTAAAAGTAAAGGCTACGATAAATAACGTATGTCCTTAAAAAGAAATATGCCTTTTTTTGAATTAAGGTTACCGGAAAAAGTTTCATTTGCTGTACCTGCCATTCCTTATATATATATAAATATATATATATATATATATATATATATATAATATATATGGATATATTTATACATTTGATATATAATATATATATATATAGTAGTATAGATATATATATAGATATATATTATATATATATAGTATACTATATAATATCTATGTGGGATAACATCCACAGTGAAGTAAAATGCCTCTTGTAAGTTTTAAAATATGTATTACTTGTATAGGATTAAAGCTTTTTCGACCATCAACTGTGGTCTTGTTCACTTTAGTGAACAAGACCACAGTTGATGGTCGAAAGCTTTAATCCTATACAAGTAATACATATTTTAAACTACAAGAGGAATTACTTCACTGTGGATTGTATCCCCATTTACTTAGAGGTACGACATAGTACCTGGCTTCTGCATATATATATATATATATATATATATATATATATATATATATATATATATATATATATATATATATATAAATTTGTGTTTGTATGTGAGTGTATATATACAAGAACATTTATACATAAATTTCCCACAAACAAATTATATATGATTACGTTGTTGATCACCGAACTCCTGAGCATTAATACATCTATTGTGGACCATAAATAAAGTTCACTATTAAGTAGACTTAAGTATTATATACCTATGGACAAGCAGCGTTTCCCCTACTGCCAGCGGAGCTTATTTATTAGATTCCTTGGTATCGAAAATAATATTCAAGTTTTTCAACTCGAACGTTTTGTTCCAATTATTTTTTCAACTTTGAATATTTTTAACCACGTCATTGGTTTTTGTAAATATACTGTCGGTATCATATCACTTGAAAAGTTACATCTGTTTTTCTGCATGAATTGTTTAATCTGTCATGTAAATATCATAATTAAATTCGAAATCATGTACCCGGTAGCCTTTGCGTTTCATTTTCTTTGACGTAATTTATACTTTATTTTGGTTTATTCGTTTCCATTTTATGAAGCCAGAAAGTTAACGTAAACTTAGATTCTTTGCTTTTCTTCACATTCTTCCTCGTTAGTATAGTTTGTTTTCTGCGTTTATATCTCGTCTCTTGTTCTTTCAACTTTATACACTTTTGATACACTAATAAAAAAAAAACAAAAGCATCATCCGTACATCACCAACCACACATGAGGTCTAACTTAAACCTCTGTGTCGTTGGTTTCCTCGTGGATTCGGCTCCCTCAGATTATTTTCAAACGTTGGTGGCGGCCAGGTGAAGCCCCGAGGACATCTTCTCCTGCATCACCAGGGACACGAGATCCACGGCGCTCTTCACCTTCCTCTGCGGGTCGAGGTTCTTCACGCTCAGAGCCGAGGGCGACCTCGACAGTCCGAGGTACCCCCCGGCCAAGGATCCCCGCCCGTAGATCTCCGGGGCGCCCCAGTCGTATCTCCCCCCGACGGCGCCTCCCTCGCACAGTGTGAGGTCAGACGTACTCTGAATGTTGATGTTGATGCAAGGGCCCAATTGGGCCGGGGTGGGTCTAGGGGGAGGGGGGGATGGGGCCGTGTATGCCGGCTGGTAAGGTTCCAGCATTCGTAGTTTGCCCCATCTGCCAAAAGTGGAATGGGGTCAGCGTTAATGAGGTCAAGGAAGGTCGAGGTCATAGTGCTATACTGACAGGATTTAGAACCGCTACAACAACAAGACTGTAGTAGATTCACATCAACCGAGCATCTGATGTCTAGGCTGATTGTCTGCTGATAAGCCAGTCACATAGCTGGAAACTCTCAGTCTCTCATGGGCAGGATGTATGTTCCACCTCTCCTGAGGGATACGTCTTTCAAAAGTATCCTCCCAGGAGAGGTGGAACATACATCCTGCCTACGTGAACTCTCTCGAGAGACTTGAGAGTTTCCAGCCCTGTGATTGGCTTATCAACAGCCAATCAGGAGCGTCGTAAGAGACGGGCCTAGACATCAGATGCACGGGTGATGTGAATCTACTATAGTAATGATAATTTTTTTCAGTGATCATCAGCATCATTGCAACAGCATGAATAATAATAATTTTTCAACTACCCATATAATGGTGAGAATGTAAAAGAAAAAAAAAAGGTCAAGCATTTATACATTTCACGACATGACTTGAATTATGCAATGCAAAGAACAGGTCCTTTTATTGACTCTTACATTAAAGGTGTGTCCACACGGTCGAACAATGTCCGACGGACAAACATTGTTACCATATCATAGGCGAAGCAGGATGACGTCATAAGCGTTGAAACGGTGGAAGTAGATCTGGCAACAAACAGTGATACCAAATGAACTTGCATAACACTGTTTTTACTCTGCTCACAAGGCATAGACTGGCAGACAATTGTTAATTGGTAACAATGTTTGTCCGTCGGACATTGTTCGACCGTGTGGACGCACCTTAAGAATTCAAAATGTCGTCCAATGAAACCGAAACTTGACATATATACCTGTTTATGAAGAGAGTTATGGCTCCCGCCCACAGCATGAGGACCACCAGCACCAGGGCGATTTCCTCGGCTCTGACGGTGACGGTTCCCACGGACACGACCGGCGGGGAGGGCACCTTGTGGAAGTTGCCCTCCCGCCCCCCTGTGTGACTGACGCTGCTTCGTCCCCCCCCTCCGGGACCGTCGCTTGGGACCTTGGGAAGAAAGGACGAATTAGAGGACGTATCCCTCAGGAGAGTTGGAGTATACATCCTGCCTTTTTGAACTCTCTCGAGAGACTGAGGGTTTCCCAGCCCCGTTGATTAGCTTATCAACCGCCAATCAGAGGCGTTAGGTAAGGGGGGACTGGCCTAGACATCAGATGCACGGTTGATGTGAATCTACTATAGTTCCTCGTTGGACGAGTGGTTTACATGGTCGCCTACCGATTTGGTAGTCGCGAGTTCGATCCCCGCTCTGCCAACAAGGAATCAGAGGAATTTATATCTGGTGATTAGAAATCCATTTCTCGATCTAATGTGGTTCGGATCCCACAATAAGCTGTAGGTCCCGTTGCGAGGTAACCAATTGGTTCCTAGCCACGTAATAATATCTAACGCTTTGGGCCAGCCCTAGGAGAACTGTTAATCAGCTCAGTGGTCTGGTTCAATTAAGATATGCTTATTTAACTTCAGTTGCTTTAAACATATCTGTAACTATTTCCGTTTTTTTCTGTGATAAATGTGTTTAATAAAGCAAAAAGAAATTATTTTTTAAAGTTATGAATAATTTAACTCTATAATTCAAATACTAACAAACTTGCTCCCTTATTTCCTATTTCTTAGTTAGAGTCACTAAACAATGCCAATATTAAGTGAACCTGTTCATTCACTTTGTTAATAGCTGTAGTTTTAAATGAATTTTTTTGTGACATTATATATCTCTGAAACAAAGTTTTTTTTTGTCTTCTCTCCGTGGACTGGCTGGGCTGCTAAAGTATATCAGAGGCAGTTGAAACGATGTATGAACAAAGAATGTGGCAAATAAGTATGAGTAACCAGCCTTACTGGATTTAATGCACTTTCCACTAATTTAACTCTACAAATATTTCAGTTTAATATTCGGCGAATGAAGGGTGAGTGGAATTCCATATGGCAAGAAACTGCATGAAAAATAACCTATTTTTCCACCATTTTCGTATTGAATTGAATTTGAGAAAAATAGTTTATCGTCCATCATTAGCGTCGGTATTGCAAACGCTTTCATTATTTAGAGCATTCATCATTTATAGACTGCGTCAACCATTTATTGGCCAAGCGGCATAACGCTGAAACTTTGATAAACGAAAGTTGTGACCCAATTGAAGGTGATGCTGATCAAAATGAAAGAATCCGATAAGTCGGCCAGTGAGATATTAATAGACTTCATTGATTTCTCACTTTGAATTACTGATGAAATCCGCCGACAGCAGATTGCAATCTCCGGCTTATTTCGTGTGGGCTATCGAGGAGGACGATTCATTTTACTGCAGTATTTATGGACGGTTAAAGTACTCGTTCATTACCGAAATAACATTAATAATGATAATATTCTGTTGAATAAAATTGGCAGAGTTCAGCGAATTAATCTTATAATATTATCTTTTTTATTTTTCTTATTACTCGCTTCTCTTGCTCAGCGATACTTCTTAATAATTGGCCAATATTCGTATTGGGAGATATCTAAATAATGCTGAATGTGATATTTTATTTAGAACAGGATTTTGCTTAACTTTCAACTTGGAATATTTATACCCCACCTGTTTTTAAAAAAACACGAAGTATGTTGCATCCCAACTTGAGCTAATTCGATTCATGATTTCGTAATCATGCCCCAATATTAGCAAATAGAATGGAACAAAAGAGTAAGAATTAAGTGCCTCTAAAAGTTCATCTATTATTTTATCCTGACTTACTACTACTTAGGACGACGTTTGCATACTACAGTAAGACGGAAATCATAGAAGTGAACGGCTTCCAAACCTTGCCAGGGTAGATGTTGGAGCTGACTCGGGCTACTCCAGGGGACACGACCACCTCTGGGAACTGATGCTTCGGGATCTGTTGTGGGTATTCTTGGGATCTGTCTGCAATGAAGGGAGAGAGAGAGGAGGTGTGATCAGTGCTGGGAGAGAGAAGGAGAGAGCATGATAAATGCTGGGAGAGAGAAGGTGAGAGAGCATGATAAATGATGGGAGAGTGAAGGAGCGAGCATGATAAATGCTGGGAGATAGAGCAGGAGAGAGCATGATAATGCTGATTAAGAAGGAGAGAAGAAGTAGAGAGAGAGAGAGAGAGAGAGAGAGAGAGAGAGAATGATATTTTTTAGGCCCTGTAAATACTTTTTTGCCGTTTGTTCATCAGCTATTTTTATTTGTTCTTTTGGTTCATAGAGAGAGAGAGAGAGAGAATGATATTTGTAGGCCCTGAGGTAAATACTTTTTTTGCCGTTTGTTCATCAGCTATTATTTATTGTTCATTTTGGTTCATAGATGAGAGAGACCTTACCTTACCTTACAGACCTTACATCTTGTTCGGTTGCCACCCCAGGTCCCTCAGTGTGAGGCACCTCTAATGTCTACTAGAGAGTTGCTAGTACATCTTCCGGTATATTTTGCATCTTCCAATCTTGGATGGTCTGGGATGCAGTTTAGATATTTGGCGAGCTTATTCTTAACACATCTACGCTCACTCCTGATATATTCCTCAGATGAGCTGGCAACGCATTGAATAGACGCTGCATTATCGATGCTGGTGCGTAGTGGATTAATGTCCTGTGTGCTTTCCTTATTTTTCCTGGTATAGTTTTGGCACTATTAATCTACCTCTGCTGCTCTTTCTGATATTTTTAGTTCCATGATATTTTCTGCTATTCCTTCTTTATCTGTTCCATGCCTGAATTATCATGTAGCGTTCTCTTCTCCTTTCTAGACTATATAATTTTAAGAATTGTAGTCTTTCCCAGTAGTCAAGGTCTTTAACTTCTTCTATTCTAGCTATAAAGGACCTTTGTACACTCTCTATTTGTGCAATATCCTTTGATAGTGTGGGTACCATCTCATATTGCAATATTCAGTGGATACGAACATATGTTATAAAGCATAATCATGTGTTCAGCTTTTCTTGTTTGAAGTGCCGTAACAACATTCCCATTTTTGCTTTACATTTTGCCAACAGAGTTTGCTATTTGATCATTGCATAACATGTTCCTATTCATCATCACACAAGGTCTTTAACTGCTTCCTTATTTGTGATTGTCTCATTATTAGGTCCCTTATATGCATATAGCTTTCTTTCTCTGTCTCCATAATTTATTGATTCAAATTTATCAGAGTTAAATACCATCCTATTTACCTCTGCCCAATCATAATACTTTGTTAAGGTCTCTTTGTAGAGCGTTCCTATCTTCATCACAAGTAATTTCTCTACTTTTATTCTTGTGTCATCTGCGAAACTACTCACTACCGAATCCTTAACATTATTGTCTATGTCTTCAATCATAATAACAAACAGTATTGCAGCTATCACCGTACCTTGCGGCACACCGGATATTACCTTGGCTTCATCCGATTTCTCGTCGTTTGCAATAACTATCTGTTTTCTGTTGTGTAAAAATTCTTTTAACCATCTTCTTACTTTATCCACGATATTGTGTTTTCTAATTTTCTTCGCTAATATACTATGGTCTACTTTATCAAAAGCTTTTGCAAAGTCTAAATAAACCACATCTCGTTTCATTTCCGCTTTCATATTTTTGAATATGTTCTCACGGTGGACTAACAGTTGGGTTTGTGTACTTTTTCCGGGTACGAAACCATGTTGTCCTTTATTAAACAATTATTTTTTATTAAATGTTTTCATAATATTTTCTTCATTACCCTTTCATACACTTTCATAATATGTGATGTTAGACTCCACAAGGCCTATAATTAACTTTGCCTTTAGTTCCCCCTTGGATCCACTTTTGAAAGTAGGGGTAATATATGCTAATTTGTGCTCATCATCTTGCCTGTATCTACACTTTGTCTTAATAATATTGCAAGTGGCTTTGCGATAGAATGAACTACTTTCTTTAACAAAATAGCAGGAATTCCATCAGGCCCTGCAGCAGCTCCATTTTTAATTTCATTAATAGCCTGCACAATATCAGCTTCATTAATATCTAGTCAGCTAAATATTCACTATTTTCATCCCTTACTTCTATATCATTATCTTCATTATCTATTCTAGGGGTGAATTCTCTCTTATATCGTTCTGCCAAGTATGTTGCAAATTCCTTTTTTTCATTCGTTAACTCCCTTCAATTCTTAGAGGGCCTATTATATTCTTCTTTTATTCATCTTCTTCGCATAGAGTATAATAGTTGGGATTTTGCTTGATATTAATAGGGTTTTTTCTTCCAAGTCCCGTTTTCATTTTCTTTTGATTGTATATCTTTTGTTCTGCAAAGAGAGAGATAGAGAGAGAGAGAGAGAGAGAGAGAGAGAGAGAGAGAGAGAGAGAGAGAGAGAGAGAGAGAGAATGTTAGTTTTAGGCCCTGAGGTAAATACATTTTTTTGTGATTCGTTCATCCATATTAATTATTGTTTATTTTTGGTTCATAGAGAGAGAGAGAGAGAGAGAGTAGAGAGTGAGAGAGAGAGAGAGAGAGAGAGAGAGAGAGAGAGAGAATGTTAATTTTTAGGCCCCTGAGGTAAATACTTTTTTTGTGATTCGTTCATCCAATATTAATTATTGTTTATTTTGGTTCATAGAGAGAGAGAGAGAGAGAGAGAGAGAGAGAGAGAGAGAGAGAGAGGAGAGAGAGAGAGAGAATGATATTTTTTTAGGGGCCCTGAGGTAAATACTTCTTTTTTTTGCCGTTTGTTCATCAAATATTATTTATTGTTTCTTATGGTTTTCATAGAGAGAGAGAGAGAGAGAGAGAGAGAGGAGAGAGAGAGAGAGAGAGAGAGAGAGGATGTTATTTTTTAGCCCTAAGGTGAATATTTTTTTGTGGTTTGTACATCAAATATTAATTACCGTTTATTTTGGTTCATTGAGAGAGAGAGAGAGAGAGAGAGAGACCTTACCTTACAGACCTTACAGTTCGTTCGGGTTGCCCCAGGTCCCCTCAGTGTGAGGCGCCTCTAATGTCTACCAGAGATTGCTAGTACATCTTCCGGTATATTTTGCATCTTCCAACAATCTTGGATGGTCTGGGATGCAGTTTAGATATTTGTCGAGCTTATTCTTAAACACATCTACGCTCACTCCTGATATATTCCTCAGATGAGCTGGCAACGCATTGAATAGACGCTGCATTATCGATGCTGGTGCGTAGTGGATTAATGTTCTGTGTGCTTTCCTATTTTTCCTGGTATAGTTTTTGGGCACTATTAATCTACCTCTGCTTGCTCTTTCTGATATTTTTAGTTCCATGAAATTTTTCTGTTATTCCTTCTATCTGTTTCCATGCCTGAATTATCATGTAGCGTTCTCTTCTCCTTTCTAGACTATATAATTTTAAGGATTGTAGTCTTTCCCAGTAGTCTAGGTCCACTTAACTTCTTCTATTCTAGCTGTAAAGGACCTTTGTACACTCTCTATTTGTGCAATATCCTTTTGATAGTGTGGGTACCATATCATATTGCAATATTCAAGTGGACTACGAACATATGTTTTATAAAGCATAATCATGTGTTCAGCTTTTCTTGTTTTTGAAGTGCCGTAACAACATTCCCATTTTTGCTTTACATTTTGCCAACAGAATGGCTATTTGATCATTGCATAACTGTTCCTATTCATCATCACACCAAGGTCTTTAACTGCTTCCTTATTTGTGATTGTCTCATTATTTAGGTCCCACCCTATATGCATATAGCTTTCCTTCTCTGTCTCCATAATTTATTGATTCAAATTTATCAGAGTTAAATACCATTTCCCTATTACCTCTGCCCAAAACATATACTTTGTTAAGGTCTCTTTGTAGAGCGTTCCTATCTTCATCACAAGTAATTTCTCTACTTATTCTTGTGTCATCAGCGAAACTACTCACTACCGAATCCTTAACATTACTGTCTATGTCTTCAATCATAATAACAAACAATATTGCAGCTAGCACCGTACCTTGTGGCACACCGGATATTACCTTGGTTTCATCCGATTTCTCATCGTTTGCAATAACTATCTGTTTTCTGTTGTGTAAAAATTCTTTTAACCATCTTCCTACTTTATCTACGATATTGTGTTTTCTAATTTTCTTTGCTAATATATTATGGTCTACTTTGTCAAAAGCTTTTGCAAAGTCTAGATAAACCACATCTGTTTTTCATTTCCGCTTTTCATATTTTTTGAATATCGTTCTCAACGGTGGACTAACAGTTGGGTTTGTGTACTTTTTCCGGTACGAAACCGTGTTGTCTATATTAAACAAATTATTTTTATTAAATGTTTTCATAATATTTTTCTTCATTACCCTTTCATACACTTTCATAATATGTGATGTTAGACTCACAGGCCTATAGTTTACTTGCCTCTAGTCTTGATCCACTTTTGAAAGTAGGGGGTTGATATATGCTAATTTGTGCTCATCATAAATCTTGCCTGTATCTACACTTTGTCTTAATAATATTGCAAGTGGCTTTGCGATAGAATGAACTACTTTCTTTAACAAAATAGCAGGGACTCCATCCGGCCCTGCAGCAGCTCCATTTTTAATTTCATTAATTGCCTGCACAATATCAGCTTCATTAATTTCTATGTCAGCTAAATATTCACTATTTTCGTCCCTTACTTCTATATCATTATCTTCATTATCTATTCTAGGGGTGAATCTCTCTTATATCGTTCTGCCAGTATGTTGCAAATTTCCTTTTTTCATTCGTTAATCTCCCTCAATTCTCAGAGGGCCTATTTCTATTCTTCTTTTATTCATCTTCTTCGCATATGAGTATAATAGTTTGGGTTTTGCTTGATATTTAATAGGGTTTTTTCTTCCAAGTCCCGTTTTTCATTTTCTTTTGATTGTATAATCTTTTGTTCTGCATTTTCTATCTTACTTTTTACTTCTATAACTTTCCATGCATTTTTTTCTTTTGCAAGACCTTTTTTCCACTTTCTGATTTTCTGGAACAAGATCCTTCTGTCTCTTGGTATGCATGAATGATGTTTACTTTTCTTCTTCGGTATATATTTATCCACTATTTTCTCCAATATTTTATATAATATCTCCTGTATTACCCTTATGTCATCACTTACGAAAATGTTATCCCAATCTTTGTTTAATTCTTCATTAATTTCTGACCATTTTATATTTTTTTTTTTACTGTAGAAGTTGTATTTTCCATATCCTTCCCACTTTTTCATTTCTTGCTTATCTCTATTTTCACTTGCTTTGGAATGAACTGTTAATTCTATGACATTATGATCTGAAATACTCGCATTATAAACTATTATTTCTTTAACATATTCATCTCGTTCAACAAATACTAGTCTAAAGTATTTTCCCTTTCTTGTTGGCAGGTGATTTATTTTTTGAATTGAAATTGTTGTTATTCTAGTAGCATATCTAATAGCTTTTCAAATTGCTTTATCTTCTGCACTACTATTACTCTCTTTTTTATATGTATAAGTACAACCACAGTCTCCTATTCGTTCTTTCCATTCTACGAAAGGAAAGTTGAAGTCACCAGATAGGAGAATAGTCCAGTCCTTGTGATTTCTACATATATCATCCAATTTTTCAATTATTAAGTCAAACTCTTTAGTATTAGGAGGTCTATATATTACTATGTTCATCAATTTTTCAGATTCAAATTCTACCGCTATTAGTTCACATTCTGAGTTACTATATTTCTCATATATTTTTTCCTTGTTTTTTGTCTTTCCCATATATTGCGGTTCCCCCTTGATTTCCTATTTTTTCTATCTGATCTATAAGTTTGGAACCCTTTTATTTGATCATCATTCCCAGTCTCTTGGGAATACCAGGTTTCACTTATATTCATTATATCTATTTTCTTTTCATTTTGGGTTAGTTTCTTCTAAGTACTCTATTTTTGTTTCTTTTTGAGTTACTCGTAACTAAACCCTGCGCATTCATCACTATGATGGTTTGCGTGTTTTCTCCTTCATTTAATATTGGTAGTAATAAGGATTTTCCATGTCTCTTTCCTGTTCTGGTATGTTGTTCTTTTTTTTCATTTCCAGAAATTCTGACATTAAAAAATCCAACTTTTCCATAATATTTGATCTTCCTTCATCATAATTATTCATTTTGTGTCTGAATCTGCAATTTTCTCCGTTTCTGCAATATCCTCTTGCATAATAAATACAGTTATTATCTCTTGAGTAGAATTTCGGAGCTGATGCTTTGAAATTTTTTGCTGACACCCTTTCTGCAATATCCTCTGCATTAATGGAAAATACAGTTCTCTGAGTAAATTTCGGAGCTGATGCTTTGAAATTTTTTGCTGACCCTCATATCTCATTGTGGTTTGCTTTTCTCTTTTACCTGATATTCTTGATTTCTCTCTTTATTTGAGAGAGAGAGAGAGAGAGAGATTATTTTGGCCGTGAGGTATATTCTTTTTTTTTGTGATTTGCCCATCAATGTATTTTTGGCCCGTGAGGTAATTTTTTTTTGTGTGTGTGATTTGTTCATCAAATATTAATTATTGTTTATTTTGGTTCAATTGAGAGAGAGAGAGAGAGAGAGAGAGAGAGAGAGAGAGAGAGAGAGAGAGAGAGAGAGAGAGAGAGAGAGAGAGGTTATTCATTACCCATGAGGTAATTTATTTTTATTTTTTGGTGATTTGTTTATCAAATACTAGTTATTGTTTATTTTAGTTCATTCATTAATAAGAGAGAATACTCATCAAATAAAAACGCATCGACCAAAAATTATTGGGTTGTTTCAGATGTATCCTGAAAAAATAAAACCGTAAAAGATCTTGTATTATAAGTCAGCATTGTATGAAAGACAGTAACAGCCTATAATTGACATTTGTGGATTAAGTTCCTACTAACTCCCTGACTAATCTTGAAACCTCAGCCTTCAAAAGTAATTTTAGGGAAACGAAAATAATGAGGAACAGAAACTTCTTAGACAGAAATCCGTTACATGCGATTAATTCTCGGTTATTTACGTGACGACCTCCTGGAGATATTGGGCGAGAGTGTTTTTCGCTTATGTCAGGAACCCTTCATTTGTCGAAAGGACCCTTTCGATCAGACTGCTGTACAGAAATTGAATTTCGTCTCTGGCAGATATAGCGTGTCCATTATCCAGATCTCGGCGTTTGTTGTTATGTAGCTAAATGTAAAAAGAGAGACAGCCACGCCCCACTACACGCTAGTGACATGGAATATGTCAGCTGTAATGTATTTCATTTTCATGCAGAGATAAGGCGGAATTTTTCGTAATAATGATTATAATTATATTGATATTAATGATAATAATTAAAAAATCCTCATAGTAGCACGAGTCTTCAAATGGAGAAACAAATCCACAGTTATGTAAATGTACGTATATTTAAATTAATAACTTTGAGGATAGCTTTCGGGAATCTGTTCGGTTCCCCTTATCAATAAAGATTGACAAGGGGAACCGAACAGATTCCCGAAAGCTATCCTTAAAGTTTTAAATTTAAATATACGTACATTTACATAACTGTGTATTTGTTTCTCCATTGATGATGATAATAAGAATAATAATAATCTTAATTATGGGCACAGTTTACCGTGTCGAAAACGACGACAATGGTTGCAGGTCCACTATAATATATCATGTGAAAGTTGATGATGGTTTTTAATAAGCATTAATAGCTTTCGAACCTTGTGCTAGGTTCATCTTCAGTCAAGTCACTTGACTGAAAATGAACCTAGCACAAGGTTCGAAAGCTATCAATATTTATTAAAGACCATCAACTTTCACGTGACTTATTATTATGGACCTGCAACCAATCTTAATGATAATGATAATAATTCCCCATTCGCTGTTGGTTTTGCAGATGCAATATCCTGATGATGATGATGATGATGATGACATTATATATCCTGCCTTATCTCTGTTTCCAGTATTGAATAAAGTCGAGTCTCCTATCTCAACATTTCACTATAATTTGAGTCTGTGAAACACTATATTTCCTTTTTATCTACTTAACATCCTTCTGTACGAATAACAATTTATCTGACATCAGTACATCCTTCTTCAGGGCGTTCGTGGAAATAGGAAAATAAGACTAGGGAATAAAGTAAATGATGGGATGAGGTATTAAAGGAGTTTTTTTTTTGCTATCTACAATTTCCGAATCTGGAACAGTTTTTTTTTCACGTCATTACACCCTAAGATAGCTTACTTTTTACATTTCCAGGAGCCTTTCCTATCCGTTAATATATTTTCTAACTTTCAGCCAGTCATCCCTATACCAGGAGATACTATCTAACAAGTATCCTTATTCCCTAGGGTAGTTTCTTCCTTTTATCGACCATCTCTGTCTTGAGTTACTCTTCAGCCCTTTTATCCCTATATCAGCCACTCGTTTCCCCCCAAAGTAGGTTCCCTACTTTATAACTTTACATAAAACCGCCTGAGTAGACATTTTTGTTTACGTTTCAAATTTTTAATGATGCTTTTAGTTTTGTGGCCTCTCGGCACCGTAGATTTTTTATTCTAAGTCTTAGGATGTAGATTCAATTCTTTTACCAGGGCTTTTCCTGGCTCGCTAATGCTTATGAACATTTCGACGGCAGCTTTGAATAAGGAAAATGAATCGTGACTAAATGATAAGCTACAAATAACATTTTTTCTGGGTCTTTGGGTCTAGTCTTCACGCTAACCTCCATTGTTCCAAACTCGCTAATTAAAACAATTTCATTCTCAACTCCTCCAAACCTCGCTATCATTTTTGAGGAATTGAACACTCTGTGTTCGTCGTCGTTACTTTCAACGGGGAAGTATACACGAAACAGTCTTTTGAGTAGATCGGATTACAGCCTTCGGCCATTATCCTTGTCAGAAGTTTGGTTTCCCTACCTCCTCGTCGCCAAAAAGTCTAGCTGTGGTTTCAGTTTATTCTCATAACAATTTTGCCCATCTCCTTTGGTACTGCTTTGGACTCCTTTTTTTTTCGGGCTGCTCTATGAGCAAGAGCCCGTGCTGGCATAGGGTCAGCTAAATCTAAAATCTAAAACATTTGGATTTAATGTTTTATTTTTAGCTGTTAGAATTTCATTGTAACATTTTACAAGCTTTCGCATTCAAATTTGCATTCTTTGCTGGTCAATTTCAAATCGTAACAAGAGAGGAACTTTTTTTATAATTCGCTAATAATTCCTTATACTTATCAGAATAAAATGGTTCAGTCCCTTTTGCAATATTGCAAATTATCATCTCCAAGTTTGAAAGGCTGATATATCATCACAAAAAGGATAAAAGTTTCATTATATCTTTAGTTTTTCTCTTTTGCCTTCCATTTCTTCTTCTTCTTGCAAATGATTTTCTAAGAAGCTGTGAATTCAATAAAAAAAAACGTCTTCAACCCAAAATCAATGAAAGGGAAGTATAACGCAGCTAATCCAGAAGAAATAATTCTCATTCACGGTAAAGGGAATAACGGGAAGAAACGGAAGGAATAGAGAAACATACAATTGTTCCCTTTGTTCTGTTTGCGTAACCCTTGAATGCCCAGCTGGGCGGTTGAATAATATTTAGACATTCATCGCTCTCAAAACATAGAAAAGGAAAATGGAAACTATGTGAAAAGGCGAGAAGTCAAGAACATCTTCAGGGATTTTGTTGCTTTGTTTATTTATTTATTTATTTCTCTCTCTCTCTCTCTCTCTCTCTCTCTCTCTCTCTGCTATATATATATATATATATATATATATATATATAAATATATATATATATATATATATATATATATATATATATATAAAATATATATATATATAATATACATATATATATATATTAATATTAATACATATATATGTGTATATATACATACATATATATACGTATATAATATATATATATATATATATACAATATATAAATATATATATATATATATATATATAAATGATATTATATATATATATATATATATATATATAATATATTTATATATGTATATATATATTATTTATTATATATTATTCATTATTCATTTTAATATATATATATTATTATCATATTAAATAATATTAATAAATAAAATAGTTATATATTAATATAAAATGACTAATAATATATAAATGAATGATATAATAATATATATAGTATTAAATTTATTATTATTTAATGTGTATATAATATAGTATAATATATAATTATATATCATTTATATATGTATATATATATATATATATATATATATATATATTAATATATGTATATATATATATTACTATATATATATATATAACGTATATATATGTATAATACACATATATATGTATTTATATATGTATATATATATATTTATATATATACAAATATATAAATACATATATATGTGTATATCATACCATACATATATATACGTATAATATATATATATTATATATATAAATATAAATATATATATATATATATATAAATATATAAATGAATATATATATATATATATACTATATATATTATATCCACATATATAAATAAATATATATATATAGATATATATACATATATAAATATATATATATATATATATATATATATATATATATATATATACATATAGAAATATATATATATATATATACTATAAATATATATATATATATATATATATATATAGCTATATATATACATATATATAAATAAATATATATATATATATATATAATATATATATATATATATATATATATCTATACATATATATATATAGTATGTGTATATATACATACATATATTTACGTGTATATACTATATATATATATATATATATATATATATATATATATATATATATATATATATATATATATATTTTTCCAGCCCCATCCAACAACATGTGTTCTAGGCTAGAAGGTTAACCAACACCTTATGATTCCACCATCGGTAAATCAGCGAAATTTGAAATCAAATTTAGTCATGAAGCAGCCATAATTCAATGTAAAACTCGTGAAATCAAACAAGTTTAATTTTAATCGCTAACTCGAAAATTGGTAGCAATGAAAAGTGGATACACTCTCACAATTTGGTTACTAGGATTGAAAACTGACCATTTGGGTGGTTGGGGGATATAGCGGTGGGTTGGGATGGGGTAGCAGCGTCGCTATGACAACGAGCTTAAAAATTCAAGGGTGTCTGTCATATGGCGATCTATATATCGTGAAAGAGAAATGGACAATGGTTTCTGTGTAGTGTAAATATGCTAAGAGAAGGCGAGCGAGAAAATAGTACAGTTTATTTACAATGAACTCTGGAACTGGGTAGTGGCAGACCACTTAAGCTTTCAATCATTTCATTTAACGTCCCACTGCAATTAAAAGTTGATTTAACGTTGCACTTTGCAATTAAAAGTTGATTTAAAGTTGCACTTTGCAATTAAAAGTTCTGTGATTTAGAGTCCTGTACAGACGTCTATTGTTGTGCAGAATTAGATTATGAAGAAATGATAATTATCTGCATCATAATAAAAAAGATGATCTAAGACTGGCTTCTGCATTTGGTTTATTGGCATACGAATATGTCATGAAAGTGGGCCTTAATCGATTTATGACCACGCCCCCTCTAAGAGTTGGTCCTTTCTTTCCCACCCCCATTGCATCTATAAGTAAAATTACCTTCAATAATTAAAGGAAAATCAAAGGAAATGAGAAAGAGAGGGGGTTTCGAGTGATAGGAAGGGAGATCAGTCATTACAAAACATGATAAGCCCAGAGTAGTAGACTCTAGGAAAGAAACGTGATAAGGCGATAATTGTTCATTTTTTCGTAAACTTCTGAATATTAGTTCCTCAATCTTGTTAAGAGAATAACGAATATAATTAGAGAATATTTTTTCCATTTGTCCATAGGGCTCGCGCCTCCCCTGGAAGTGGGTGACGCCCACCAGGTTAAGAACCCCTGTATTTATTGTCATGATTGTTTAGAGTCTGTTAAATGACATCAGCAGTATAGATTATTAGCACGTTTGATCAGCAACGCCAAAAGATGACCCTCCCACCTTTTTTCTTAAGCGATCTACGGAGGTGACGATTAAAGTCTAACGAGATAGTTACCATCGTCAGGGTAGTTCAACTCATCCATGGGCGTGAACTTGAGATATCTCGTTGGCGGCGCCTGGGCGACCAGTCCCTCTTCCGTCGTGGGCACCACTAGGGCAACGGTGGCGTCGACGCCGGTGGGGCTGACTTCACCTCCCTCCTCCCCCTCCTGCGCAGGTAACGGCGATGTAGCGAACACTGGAGGGCGCGAGGTCGAAGGGTCGCCTTTTCCGTCCACTCGCGCCATCGCTCGTGAGGGCTTTTGCCTGTGGGAGAAAGCAGAAAGAAAATTTGGAGATTAAAACTTGAAATTGTTTTGCGTTATAGCGTGATAGTTACGGTATACAAGGTAGGCGTTACCCAGGTCCTAGCCTTACCCATAGTCGTACTACAAGGTCCCCCTAGGGGGTTAGTTCCATCAGTGTACCTTACGTCGTGGACTGTAGGCATTACTTCAAGTTCTTTTGCAGCGTTCCTTCGGCCCCTAGCAGCAATCACCCCGCCATCAGTGGACTTCATGCGGTACACTGCAGGCATTACTTAAGGTTATTTGCAGCGTCCCTACGGCCCCCTAGCTGCAACCCCTTACATTCCTTTTACTGTACCGCCTTTCATAGTCTCTTTCTTCATCATACCTTCCATCCTCTCCTAACAATTGGTTCATAGTGCATGCTTTGAGGTTTTCCTCCTGCTATACCTATCAACCCTTTTACTCTCAGTTTCCATTTCAGCGCCGAAAGGCCTCTTATAGGTCCCAGCGCTTGGCATTGGGCCCAAATTTTATATTCCAGACCCAATAATGGTAAAGGTGGGCCTTTTCTTTTACTGTAGGTTTGGTTTAGTCGTTTTTGGTAGTTAACTGCATTCTTTCGCTTCCAAAATCTTTGCTCTTCGCGTTGTTTTTTTCCATAAGATCTTGCTCTCATGTTAACGTGAACATTTGATGAAATAACCTTTCACCTGCTAATTTATTGATGCACAGTTTTCCAAGTTTATTGATGCACGTTTTTCCATTGAAAGAACGTTCGTCGAATCTGATGAATACGACACAAAATTGATAAAAGAGATAGGACAGATATGCATCTTAGTAACCTCATGGGTGTGCGTGCGGGTGGGTACGCCAGGTAAGCAGTTATACAAGGCGAAATGACGCATACATTTCTGGGTATTATATGGGCGAATTAAAATCCCCCTCTGCTGCTGGTTGGAAACGGTTCATAATTGTAGTTTCATTTTCCTCTGGAATGATTCCAAAGTGAATTATTCTTTTGCTAAAGATGATACGGAAGGTTGATGTAACGACATCAGTAGTTTATATTGACATATTCAAAGTATTAATGATGGGAGTTGTCTATCGCATAAGTACGAGTTTTAAATCTTACTGAATAAAAAAGTAAAACTATTCAAAATCCAAAATCCATTGATATTCAAAACATGTCATTGATGGCGCTGTGATCCAATTTTTTTTTTTTTTTCATCTTAATACACGACAGTGTCAAAGGAAATAAATCACCGTGTATTGATAAATAAATAAGTAAAATTTGCGCGGTAAATACTTGAGCATTGAAGTTGCACACATTTGCTGGAATCTACACGATTCCGTAGAATCACATCCTAGACTAACTTTGGTATCTGGAATACGGGAGGTCAGAGTTCAAACGCGTCGCCTGGAATCTCTGTACCAGTTCGGATTCCGTTTTGATCAAATGCATTTCCGTTCTGTTTGTGGGGACACCAATGCAACAGTATATCAGAAGTGCATTTCCTGCAGTTGCTGCTTGTCTATAGAAATGAGAAGGAAAACAAGGCCATGAAAGTAAAAAAAAAAAAAAAAAAGAAGAAGAAGGAAAATATATATATATATATATATATATATATATATATATATATATATATATATATCATATACATATATATATATATTATATATATATATATATATATATATACATATACATATGAATAACTTGATCACGAAGTATAAAACGTGATGCTATGTATAAATAAAGGTTTTTTTTTGCCACGAAGGAAAAAATGAAAAAACGAGTTGGCCGAGTACTTTCGGTCCTATTCGGACCCTTTACTGAGGCATACAGTAAAGGGTCCGAATAGGACCGAAAGTACTCGGCCAACTCGTTTTTTCATTTTTTCCTTCGTGGCAAAAAAAAAAAAAAACCTTCATTTACATATACATATATATAATGCCCCACAATTACGAACGAAAGATGAAATACGAGGGGGATCCCTTTAACGGAAATCAATTCCAGAGATGGAATTCTGTGCTTCTCTGATTGTGCGTACGACTTCTGGCATAGTAACAAAATAGGAAACATTCTTTTATATTCTTTTGTGTGTGTATTTTTACCTATGGGAATTCAATTCTGTGGAGGCGCCCCCGTTAATGTATATTGGATTTCTGGTCTCTTTTTGGATATTAGTTTGTGGACGTCTAAGATAATAATGTAATAATGTGATGTTTCGTATCTTAGTTATGAATTTTTTTTTCGCATGTCGAGTGAAACATTTTCAACTTGGTATTCATTTAGAATAATTACGTCTTGCAATGACTTACGAACTTAATGCAGCAGTTCAGAATACTGATAATAACAAACAAGCAGGCAAATAATTTACTTCCTTCTCAATATTTGAGCGTTATAACGATTCTTCGAACGTTCCCCATAAATCTGTTCCCCGTTTTTCAGCTATTTTGTTTTTCGCTTTATGTTGAAAAAGAGTCTCTAAATCTAACAAGGTATAATCTGCTTACGTCACTTTGCAGAATTTCTCGAAAATCCCCCTGCTGGAATTCTCAAAGAGTGTTCCTTATTAATCTCCTGAAGTTTTTAGCGCCTCAGTGGCGTGATCGGTATGGTCTTGACCAGCCACCGCGGTGGCCGCGAGTTCGATTCTCTGGCATTCCGTTGAGGTGTTAGAGATGTGTATTTCTTGTGATAGAAGTTCACTCTCGACGTGGTTCGGAAGTTACGTAAAGCCGTTGGTCCCGTTGCTGAATAACCACTGGTTCCATGCAACGTAAAAACACCATACAAACAAAAAAATCTCCTTACGTTTTGCTCTCCTAAAAAGCTCGGATATTCGTTTTAACGCTTAATCATTTCACCTCACAGTTTTGGGACCTTTTTCATTCGTGAGCACGGAATTTACGAAAGTATTATCCGATGGGTATGAGAAATTCGTCTTCTGATTCTCATTGTCTCAGTCTTTCAAGATATGGTCAGAGAAGTGAAATCATTGTTTTCAAGTGTTATATATATATATATAATATATATATATATATCTATATATAATATAATATATATATATATATATATATAGCTGTTAGTTTTGGGATTTGTGTAGGTAACCTCATTTCCACTTCTACTTTAGTTGGTTACTAATCTGGTAGCTCATTTGACTGATTTTGTTAATAATGGCCTAACGGGCCATCGTTAACAGTTCTTGATTACTTCCATTACAAGGTTGATGTAATTCTTTGGCAGTCAGAAAACACATAGTTCGTACAATTACATGCAGATCGCGTGAGCTTCCGCCTATTATGACTCTGGAATACACCTGGTATGCATTTTTGACCCGATTACATATCCTCTTATACTCATATAATCCTTATGCCACAATTAGCTGTAATAATGTGATGATGAAGTTCAGGCTTTCCAAATATTGTAGTTGTGAAAGAGAAGAAAATATCTTTCACACGTTTCTAATCAAAGCAATTGGAGAGCTTATAATAATTCTTTAAAAAAAATCAAAGTTGTCGTCAGTGATATTTCTTTATTTCAATTTCGTCCCCAAAAAAAGGTGATAATATATCCCAACCTGGCACATTTTCGGAAACCTCTGCCTCCCTCTGTTTTATGACATTGGGCACACGAAGGGTCGCCCCTACCGAGGTTCTTATTCAAGTAATCCCCATAGACACCTCGGAGGTTCCCCAAATCGGCGCCATACCGAGCCCGTAGGCACCGCCACTTCCGGGTCTGTGGACCCAGTCGCAGAATAAATCAATACCTATCTCACCTACCTTAGGCTAAGGTAGACGAGAAGAGAAACTTAGTTTTTTTTTTTTTTCCAGAGCCGTTATGCAGATTTGCTCTTTGCGAATATTGCATTTTTGTGTTATAATACATACATGTATATATATATATATATATATATATATATATATATATATATCTAAAAGGATGAACCGCTATGGTTGTGGTCAGTATTAGGACGGATAAACTGCAAGAAAATATAGCCGACGGATAAATCCCTTCCACACTAGTGGGAAGGTTAATAGCCTCCTGCGCCACTCTTGTATATATATATATATATATATATATATATATATATATATATATATATATATATATATATTCACGGGCCAATCGCGGTTTTGTCCGGTTTAAAATCTAAGATATGCAGTTGATTTGACTGAATGAATGACTTGGCTCAATTTAAATGCCTTAGCAATAGGGCTAGCAAAAGGCGGCTGTGAACAGAATAGTAAGTTTTTGCAGTGAAAAGTATACTAAGCTACCAAATTGCTTCAAAGAAATATATGCGTCCACTAAGATAAAATATAATTTCACTAAAACATGGAAGTGATTTCAACTACAGTCAACTAAAATTTCTAATACCTTTGTGTGAACTCTAGGGTCAGAGAAGAGATGTTTTTCAGCACATAACTCCTTTAAGGAATTTATTTTGATTTTTATGATCACAGTCCTATTTCATAGGCGTTCGTAGTAAGTGTCAGATAGCCTTCGTCTCGTCAGTGACTCTGCTTCCCGCTGACAATTTCTCCCCAACCTGTAATGCATAAGAGAGTCAGCACGACGTGATTGCCTGAGACTTACCCAGCCAGGGATAGTCACGCCGCGTTCCCTTCGCCTCTAGCCATTCCTTCCCCTATACATGTCATTCTTTTAAGTTTAGTTAGGGGAGAACATACCTATAGGCTATTCCCTTATTGGCTTATGTCCCCCTTTATTAATACGATACCTAGCAAAAGGGATGGGGGACCTATGCATTTCATGGTTTACTGCGGCATTATGGCTGTAGCTTTAAACACAAAGCACAATTTCGTAGAGAGAGAGAGAGAGAGAGAGAGAGAGAGAGAGAGAGAGAGAGAGAGAGAGAGAGAGAGTGGCACTGCAAGTTTTCCGCTTTCCTTCAGAAAGGACGAGACCAAATTCTAAACGTTAGCGGTCACGTTCCTAAAATCTTTCATAGCTATACCACTCCCGCTCCAAGTGCTAACCTCCGTTTTGTTTCCAAACGCGTTTTATTTCTAGCCGAATGCCCCAAACGCCACCGGCATTCTACTAGGTCCCAACAGGTGCCCTGAATCTTAGATGATGTGGTGCTAAAAGGGAAACACGCTTTGAAGAAGCAGAGGGGTGCGTTCTCAAAATCAGTATTTCGCTGTTGTTTTTCTGCAGTCTGAAGGCAAAATCATTGAACGTATTCTCAGCTGACTCCTTTATGCAGTGTTTACGGAAACAGTGAAATATAGGTTGTCCTGACAAATATATTCCGTGTTATTCTGTGGTTCCAAGTAGTTTTCTTACGTGTATCAAGAATTTATGGTAATATTTAGCAAAAGAAATTAGGATAATTTCTATTTGATTGCAGTTTTGTATTTTTTTTTATTCTGTCCTATATTTTTTTCACGAACTTCAATAGCTGAGGTATAATTCGCCGAAATCGTAATTGTATCGAAATTTTCAGTGAGCGAGCTTTGTATAAACAAAGCTATTGGAAAAAGAAGCCCACAAGATTACTGAGCGTAACTGGTTTACATGTAAGTATTTACGTAGTATTTTACTTAGCGTTCGAGTGCTTTCAGGGCCCTTCTCAAGAGACATCTCTCGAGAGAGGGTCACAGATAGGGCCTGGAAATACTCGAGTGTTAAGTAGTTACTATGGAAATACTTACAAGTAAACAAGTTATACTCGATAATCAATGTTGTGGGTTTCTTTATCCACCTTCAGAAGAAAAGTGAACGACGTTTTTGTTTGGTTCAACAAAGCTATTGTTGCATGTGCAGTGAGCTTGTCTATGCAGACATTCGATACGCTTTGTAAGCAAACCAAATAACCGATGTTGTGAAGCCTCAGCTTTGGATAAAGACCTATTCATTCATAAAATATTTCCATTAGACTGTGGACTTGTCCATTATCAGTTAAGAGATACCAATTTAGAGGTGCTATTGAAACGTCAGCTGTCAACCATAGCACTGTGAATCAGCAGTGGATGAGTGAAGAAAAGGTTGGGCGAAATAGGGATATAATCCAACCGTAGAACCAAACTATCAAAACCGCTCTGTTCAGGCTTGATCCAACTTCGAAGTTCGAACTAACTACTGGTCGTCATATCGGTGACTGCAACAGTGCTTCCGAATTATATTTGGAAACTCTGAACAAGCAGTGTGCAAGTGATTACGCATTTCGTGGAAAGAGCGCTTTCCGAGCGTTATCTGTTGTTAGGTGTGATTCGTAGACAGATCACAAGCCTCTCTCAGTGTGTTGCACTTTTGCTCTACTTCTCGTGTTTTCGTATCATTATCAAATGACATCATTTTTCAAGTCTCTGAAGACATTATTGATATCTTTGAAATCCGCTGTAAATATTATTATTACGAATATCTTTCATGTAAGCCATTGATTTGAAATTCTGAAATTCAAGCTTCCAAAGAATATTGTTTCGCATTTTTATAAATGAATATTGTTTTTAAGTCCTCGGAGACGTTATTAATATCTTTGATATTCGCTGTACGAATATGTTTCCGAGGATTAACCCTATCCATATGGAACAAGCTCACATAGGCAATTGAATTGAAATTCAAGCTTCCAAAGAAGATTGTTTCGTATCATTATAAATGAATCATTTTTTAAGTTCTTGAAGAAACTATTGATATCTTTGAGAAGATGAACCCTTTTCTTATGGAACAAGGGACCACAGGAACCACTGGCTTGAAATTCAAGCTTCCAAAGAATACTGTGTTCAATAGAAAGAAGTAACAGAAGGTAATAGGAAATACAGAAAGAAGAAATCAGTCATTAGCAAAGAAAATAAAAGCAGAAAAATAAAAAATAACTGAAATATAACTGCCTTCGATAATTAGCACCTGACACTCCAGGAGCTTCAGGAGGTGAAGATTTATCTCCCTTTTAATAAAATATAAAAAGAAAAAAAACACGAAGAAACAACCTGAAGTTTCACCATCTCTCTAATGAGGACGAATTCAAGAATTATCATGACAGAAATTTAAGAGAGATTTCGAAAAAACTACGTACGGCTAAAACATGCAACCCGGTGACTGGAAGGAGATGGTTGTGAACTATTCCAGGCGTTATCTTATAACTGCTGTATGACGATAATGGAAAGGCAAGGATTAGGGAACGAATCCTTTTAGCTCTTGGCGTCAAGGATTGTAATTCGATGACTGTCTCCTGCGACGTTTCTCGCGCCCGTGTGTGCCCCCCCCCCGCTCTCTCTCTCTCTCTCTCTCTCTCTCTCTCTCGTTTCGATACGCAGCCGAAGAAGAGAAATTGTATTTTTTGTAAGCGTTCCTCTCCTTATTTCATACGTTCAGATTACATTGCCATTAATGTAATTTTCAGGTGCTATCATACTGGATGTTTGAAGTATTATCTACAGAAATTTACGTTGTATAGTGATGCATATGATTTCCTCGCGGTATATACCTTGAGTGGCCACAAATCCACCCGTAGCGATCTATCCAGACCTTGTATGGTATTACATCATCAATCAGAATAAACTATCATTCACATCCCTGTCACCTACGCAGTGTGTGCAGCATTTGTCAATAGTATATCGTCTTCAGGGTTGACCACGTTCACCACACAAACCATTTTCTGAGAAAGCTTAAAAACGGATCTCGTCTTAAGCGCTGTTTTCTGGTAACATATCCGAACAAAGAATAAGTTTATGTACGTACACCAAGCTTGATGTCCCGTGAATCCCTCCAAATCACCCTAGGCTTCAATGTAGTTTAGCCGTGCAGTTGAACCACAAAGAACAGTACCGGTATTTATTTTGCACAATATTAAAAGAGTCGAATCGGCTCTCAATGCCACTGATAGGACGACATTCAAAATTGCCACGTCGTATGAAGTAAGCTACGCAATTCTACATGTAACGTGATATTTAATCGCTTTGGAGAGCAAGGTTTATATATATATATATATATAATATATATATATATATATATATATATATATATATATATGTAAAGGGTCCGAATAGGACCGAAAGTACTTGGCTATCTCGCTTTTTTCATTTTTTCCTTCGTGGCAAAAAACCTTTATTTATATATGTATATATATATCTATATATATATATATATATATATATATATATAATATATATATATATAATATAATCAATTTATTAATAGCATAACATCGTGGATACGAATTAACATTGAAATTCAAATAAAAGGAAATAAAATGAAGTTTATAATACACGTGGTTGTGGCGCTCTTATGAGCAGCCAGCATTCTGACAGCGTCGTAGGATATGAATGCATAAACCATTATGCACCAAATGGCTTTGTTTTTAAAGCAGTCTGAATATAAGAGAGCCTCATTAGACTAACCATGAAAGGAGATTCGGACGAAGGTCAAAGGTCAAGGGGTCTATGTCTTCTGGGTATTTTTCGAGTGCAGAAAATCACACCTAAATCCTCACCAAAGATGAAGTTGTCCCTCGAGGTAAATCCCATCTTCAGAACACCAGAGGATTAATTGGAGATGTCTTTAAAGATATGGAATCATCCTTGTAATTAAAACAAATGGTGATATCCGGAAGTTAATGCCTGGATTCGTACACCAGATATGAAAAATTATGACGCTACGAAATTTTACTAATATTTGTCAGTACTACAAATGAAGCTTATTTTAATACCTATTACTTTGGATAATTAGAGGGTAAAAGAATTTTAATTTGCATTTTTTTTATAGGTATTATATCTTTTATTTGGGAAGATCTCAGACCTTTTTATTCGGGTTTTACATGATCATATGATAGGTGGAATCTGTTTAGCCTGGGATGTTTTCTTCACTGTAGATATGGTAGAAAGCATTTTAAAAATGAACAATTCTAAAAGGACCAACAATATATCCCTGTCGTTTTTATTGACTTGGAACATAGGGAAAGGAAATTAAATTTGAACATAGGTAAGGAAATTAAGAAAATATTCTTTGATGTCTCCTCTTGGTTAAGTATGTCATTCTACACAATACTTCTTAAAACCCTCTAGACTACTACACTCTGGGCAATGTCCTTTTGCTAGCATAAGTTAACCTCATGTGAATCAATCATTGGCGAATTTCCTTCTCAAGGGGCTTTGATTTCAAGTTAGTGAAACAATGGGGGCTGTAACCGTAGAGTTAAAGCTCTTAAAGACAGTTGGAAGGACGTTCACTTATGATAGGAGCGACCGTCAGCTGTAGGTACCCACAGGACACACTCAGTGGGTCCTGGGTACCCAGATGCACATACAGGGACGAAAGTTATCGCACCTTAAGTAAAGGGGAACTCCCTTTGATGACGGAAACAGGTTGCTATTGAGAAGGGAAAGTTGTAAGTACGTCTTCTTTGTGTCAGAAGATTCGTCGATAGTTCTTGCCTAATTGACGAAGGAGAGAGAGACGTTGCCTTGCATCGGGATTCGCGCTATTTCTTCGCTTGATTGTTTGAATATTCGTCGAATTTGGACCTGAGCGACGATGTTGATGAGTAATGTGTCTAGTAACTATAGCTGGTTCACTTATGGTAGATTCCTGGGTGAGCCCTATGCTTACGAGACTTGTTTGGCGGCCGCTGATTGTCTGGGAGCTGCCTACTTCCCGGTACCAGCGGCCAATCAGCGCCCGCCAAACAAACGTCTTGTAAGCATGGGGCTCATTCAAGAATCTGCCTTAAGTGAACTAACTATAGTAGGTTGTATTTCTGTTGTAAGGGTTTTCCTTTATGTTCTGTTCGGTAAATAACTATGAATTACGTGCGTCGATATCGAACCTCCATAACTTATAAAACTGTGGCAAAAATTCAGAGATAAATCGGACATTGAAACAACAGAGGTATTGCCTTAGCTTTCGTAATATCATATACAATTACATTAAACGAATTCACCATTTTTTTTATTATTGCTTATTTTTCTAAAAATTAGATCAGCCCCATCCGATTAGCTTTGAATAAACGCTAGGTACCCTTGAGAGAATGGGTAACCGAGTCGTGTAGCGTTTTGAGAGAAAGGAAGAAATATATCAAAGGAATGTGCAGGGGAAAAATGAAAAAGAGACAAAAAGGGGGAATAAGAAAGAAATATCTCCGGTCTGGTATTCTCAAAAGGTAACCTTCCGGACAACTACTTCTTTTCGACAGACGGGAAAAAATAGAAAGAAAAAAAAAAGGGGGTCACTTATTTTGTGGAAGACGAAAAATGCAAAACGCTCGCTCAGTTCCCCGGGAATAAATCCAAATGGAAGGGGAGGAAGCATTTTAGTCTTGGGGGGTTTGGGGGGGGGGGGGGGGGGGGGGGGGGGGGGGGGGGGGGGGGGGTGGGGGGGGGGGGGGGGGGGGGGGGGGGGGGGGGGGGGGGGGACGCGAAACCAAGTGAGATAGAAACGAAGGAAGCTGCCAAAGAAATATGAAGGTTTTTGCTTTTGTTTTTTATTTAAATTTGCTCAACGAGAGTCTCGGGTACTTTTTCTTCTGAACTATTCCGAGTTGTCTCTCATTTCTTATTTTCGCTTTTAGATGGTAAAGAAATGAAGGTGAATATACACTATATATACATGTATGCACATAATACAAGCTTGACTCGCAATACTATAGGTACTCTGTTTTTTTCCATCTGTCCATCCGCTTGTGGTGGTCGCGCATGGTAACACTGCGTCCCGGGCTTTAAATAGTTACGCTATGTGTAAGTTTTAGTTAAATAAAAGGATATCTGGGTGTACATTTGCAACTGAAAAGTGTTTTAATAATTTACTGTATGTGAATTACACCGTTAATATTCGAAATAGGATATTATTTAAAGACCGGGATACAGTGTTACCATGCGCATACACCACAGGCGGATGGACAGATGGAGAAAAAACAGAGTATATAGGTAATATTACATGCCTTTCAGCCATGAGCGATCTCTCTTGAATACATTCTTTAATAATTAGTCGCACACCCAAAAGATATAACCCGCTATCCAAGTTTCAGTTGAGACAAACACCTTCTGTTACCTGATATTGCGTTATCGGTTGATAGAGGATAATTTTCTGAAGAGATCGTAGAAATGAACCTTTATGAATTAATGAACAGAGCCCGTAATGCCTTCCAGTGGGATGTGGATTGTATATGTCATTCCACAGAATTCATAAATAACTTATAGTAATTCTCGGTTTGACTTAGTAGTACAGTTGAAATTAAGATCATCGAAAGACTAATGGGTTAATGATAGCAATAAAGGCAAATGTGTATATGAAATTTAAGCGAAGATTTATATAATTTTCCCAAGAGCTTATTGAGGAGAAGTAATGAAGTTTGAAATTCGCCGTCCGAAGATACCAACAAATCCAGATTGGAAGCGTATACATTTCCAGTGATAAGAATGGCTATAACAATCGTGGAAAGCCCAGTTGTTGTGGAAACTCTCCCGTGCTTAAAATGCGAATAGACTCTGGCACGGAAAGAAGATAGATCGATCACGACAACAATGAAGAAACAGCTGATGCTGAAAATAGAAGAGCGTTCGACCGAGATCATGAAATCTCCTTCAGTAAGATTAGGACCGCGGATGCTGCTGTTGCTGCAAATCTTAAACAAGGAAAAGATTTAGAAAAAAAAAGTATTGGGGACGACTCGGACACGATCTACTTGCTTTTCCCGGTTCTTATAGTCTTCAGGCCTTTCAGAGAAGTGATTCTGGTTTCCTTTTTCCGGGTTAAACCTTTCTATTTTGTTATTTTTACCAGGCCTGGACTAGATTGGGGCATTATGTTGCAGTTTCGTGCGCGTCTGAACGATAAAATGGTATTCGTATCGCCGAAAATTATTCGTAGATGAATGTGGACTGCTAAACATTTTGTTTCAGCTACATGATTTAATCGCTCGAAACATGTATATATTTTTTTTTTAACTAAGCAAAACATGTATAATTTTCTCCAAGTATGTTTGAAAGAAAATTTATATCTCTTGCCGAAATTCTCATATTCTACTCAGTGGATCTTTTGCTAAGATAGCTTCTGTAAAAGTCCGTTGAGAACACCTTCGTATTGACAAGGATTTAGGCACATTTGATAAAGGTCATTCCGTACGGCGGCCACAGCACGGAACGGATACAAGTATAAGTAACTATAAAACCATTAAGTAAAAAGTCTGTATTACGGGAGTATATATATATCTTACGAGGTCAAAATGATGCTCGTTTCAATAATTGGAGAGAACTCCTAGCTGGAAACCGTAACCTACCTTCCAAGTTCCCTTTGAGTGTCACCGTCTGAAGTTAGCTGAAAATCAAATGTCAAACTCGAGGCTGATTCAAACTCCCGCTATTACAAAAATATACTTTTTCATTTCCAAAATAGCTAACATGGTCTACTTGGTATCGGATATGAACCTAATTTGCAAGAAGTTACCCTTGCGGGTTTGCAAGCATTGCACACTGAGTAGTTTTTCACAAAATTTTCCTCATCTTTCCACATATTTTTCCAAAATGTTCTAAGGGGAACACAATAAAATAAAAGAGGTTTAGAGTTTGTGTATAATTTAATAAAACTTTACAAAGCTTTCGAACCCTCCCATGGCTTCATCTTCAGGAAAAAAAATGATCCCAGGGAAGGGTTCGAAAGCTTTGTAAAGTGTTCTTAAATTATACACGAACTCGTAATCTTCTGTTTTTTATTATTATTATTGCGGACCCCTAAGAACAATATAAAACCATTATTGAAGTGAAGTATCCCATAATCTTCAGTCAATTAAAATAACTACCCACACACAAACGTTAATTTTTTAAATATTTCAACGTCTTACATCATCAAACTAAAATCGTAACGATACAGTGATTTTCTCAATTAAAAGAAAGGATCTCGAATAACGTTCGTATACCAACGACAAAATGTGGGAGATTCTATCCGACAGCCCCAATCGCCATAAATCATATTTATTACCGAGCTATCTCTCTGGATTTGGGGAGATTTCTTTATCGTCTGTTGCCAGAAACAGCCATATTGGCTTTCTCTATCTCAGAGCAAGGATTTTGTCTTTTTATTTTATTTGATTCTCTGTAAAGATGCAGACACATTAATGCGACCAAAGCTGCATTCACTCGCAGGCTTGCGCATGTAGACACACACGCACATTATCAATTATAAAAAAAATTCCCCTTCGGTTAACATATATGAAAATATATTAATTCCGAGGTAGAGGGAATTGGATATGAAAGGACAGTTGTAGCTTAATGCATGTATATGAATCACGTTGATGTGATAAAATTCATATTAAATATATATTATATATATATATATATATATATATATATATATATATATATATATATATATATATATATATCTATACACTATACAAAAGCAAAAGTTAAGAGAGAAATCTTCCCTTCTCATTCTGCTTTGATCTTCCGGCATCCCATAAAAAAATGAGACGAACTTTTTTTCGCTCTAGTTGAGTGATTAAAATATTTCGTGAATACCGGCTGTTTCCAGGGCAGTTTTGAACTAAATTCCACTCAGAACCTTTGCTTGTTGTTATGGAGGATGCACCTTCTCCCCCCTCCCCCCTTTTGAACCGTGTCAGCCTCCTTTTGCCACCACATCTAGATGCAGGTCACCTGTTGTGACCTGGATATTCGTTTGCAGAATGCCGGTGGCGTGTGGGGCATCCACACGCCCAAAAATGGGCGCTTTTGAAAACAAAAACAGGGTTAGGGCTTCGAGTGAGAGTGGGAATGACAGCATCTTCGAAAGATCCTGGCAACGTGACCATATGACCATATCGAATTTGGTCTCGTTCGTTCTGAAGGAAGGTGGAAAAGTTGCCGTGCTTTTCTCTCTCTCTCTCTCTCTCTCTCTCTCTCTCTCTCTCTCTCTCTCTCTCTCTCTCTCTCTCTCAGAGCGGGTTCGCGAACTTCTGGCTCAAACTTCGACAGCGCTAAACTTCAGTTGGTACCTCTATTTGAAGTATTACTTTCCTTCTTGGCGAGTGGCACTGCCATCTCGTATCATGCAAATCATCTGAGACGAGGAAGAACCTGACTGTGTCATGAAGTGGAATTTTTCCAGCTCCTCAGAAGAAGATGCGTCACAGTAATCCTACGACGTTATAAAGTGTTCTACAACCATGCAAAGCTTATGATTTTCGAAGAACTACTTCTCATGGGCAATCTATCAGACATGTAGTACATACTTTATAGAGCTCCTCTGGTATGAGTTCTGTCAAAACATGACAACAATATAAAGGTAATTTTGCAATTGTAAACTACTTGCAACAATCATTATATTGTTGTGCATTTTCTGGTAAAAGATTCAGATATCGTAATCTCGAGTACATAACTCGCAGAGTAACTGGTGTATGCAATACATTACGGCTAAAATAATAGAATGAAGTCTCTATTGAATGTTCCGTAGATCGATTAAGTCCTCATTTAGACATCATCGGCTAAAAGTGTAGGTCTTGAAATATTGTACAGTAATGTCTATCTGCTTTCCCATCTATTCTGGCGTCCAGTATATTGTGTCATCAATGAGTGAATTTTATAATTATTATATTATTATTATTATTATTATTCTTATTATTATTATTATTATTATTATATTATTATTATTATTATTATAGATGTCTGCATCATGCTTAACATTGCTGCTGCTGAAATAACATTATAAATAGAATGGCATGGAAAGGCAAATAATTAATCATTGAGTCCCAAACCGCCAACACCACCGCCCCCCCCCCCCCCGCCCCCCCCCCCCCCCCCCCCACCCCCCCTCCTCCACAACATTTTGAAATCTTTGTATTTATCCGGGTCTTAAAAACGAAAGCCGGAAAAACATGATCAAGAATGACAGCACACAAATCAGAAGGGTCCTAACTGTAAATTCAAATTCGAAATGATGAATAGAAATATCAGAAGAGAGAACATTTTATTATCCATAAATTTTCATCTTATAGAAGGGAACGTGGTATTATTCGAAGTTGCTGGACTGTTTGAGCTATAGTAGATTCACATCAACCGTGCATTTGATGTCTAGCCCCGTCCCTTACGACGCTCCTGATTGGCTGTTGATAAGCCAATCACAGGTCTGGAAACTCTCAGTCTCTCGAGAGAGAGTTCACATAGGCAGGATGTATGTTCCACCTCTCCTGAGGTATACGTTTGAAAGACGTATCCCTCAGAAGAGGTGGAACATACATCCTGCCTATGTGAACTCTCTCTCGAGAGAGTTTCCAACCCTGTGACTGGCTTATCAACAGCTAATCAGGAGCGTCGTAAGGGACGGGCCTAGACATCAAATACACGGTTGATGTGAATCTACTATATCTTACCGCCATCCATTTGGTGAAATCAAGTTTACCCTTAAAATAGAACGTCAGCTCAATTCACTAAGTTTATGAATTAGCTAGTAATGTTAAATTATTCTTCGTTTCAAGATTTATTAAATAACTAAGATTGCAGCAAGTCTTTTATAATAAAGTAGATAATTTTTGATCGAGGAAATATTTGTTCTTTGAAGTGATTTTTGCCTTTTTTTTTGTTTTGGTAAAAACTTTACTTTGGATAAGAATTCGAGATGACTTCAATGCAAATTTGAAGAGGGAGCTTTCATATTTACCAAATATTTCAAATTTCGATGTAACCCCTTTTAAACATACGATTTATATAAATCCCTTAGGTGTCAGATGATGAGAGTTATGTATGGGATAAACGTATCAACATGGTTGCGCTTGGAATTTTGACATATCCAATAAATAAACTGACTTTTCCACCTATAGATATTGGTCATTTAATATTCAGTTTAGCTGCAATCCTTCATAACTATACTCTGTTTTTTTCCATCTGTCCATCCGCCTATGGTGTTTTTGTATGGTAACACTGCGTCCCGGGTTTTAAATAGTTACGCTATGTGTAAGTTTTAGGTAAATAAAAGGACATCTGGGTGTACATTTGCAACTGAAAAGTGTTTAAATAATTTACAGTATGCGAATTACACCGTTAATATTCGAAATAGGATATTGTTATTATTGTTGAATGTAAGCTGAATGTAACTATCTAAAGCCCTGGACGCAGTGTTACCATACGCAAACAACACAGGCGGATGGACAGATTGAAAAAAACAGAGTATACACCTGCAGATGTCAATAGTCGAATAATGAGTTCTGTATTTTATCAATTTTCGTCCATAAAAGAATTCGTGGGCAACTAAATTTTATTACTTAATTTTCATATGAATCGAGCATTTTACTCCTATTATTCAACATATTGCTAAGTATGTTGAGCGCCATCCATTGCAAGTCTAGCTTTATAGATGATAGTTTTCAACGTTTGGATACTGAGACATTTGGCAGCGAAGTTGTTTCTTTCATTTAATTTTTAAAAATTTTATTCAATTTATATTCTTGATATAGAACAAATTCATCCATTACGAGGTAATTCTGCGAGTTTTTTTATTATATTTTTTGAAAAATTTATTCCATTTCTATACTTGATATAGAACAAATTCATCCATTACGAGATAATTTTGTTTGTTTTTTATTTAATTTTTAAAAATTTTATTCCATTTCTATTCTTGATATAGAACAGATTCACCCATTACGAGGTATTTTGGTGAGTTTGTTTTTATTTAATTTTAAAAAATTTATTTCATTTCTATTGATATAGAACAAATTCATCCATTACGAGATAATTTGGTGAGTTATTTTTATTTAATTTTTAAAAAAATTATTCCATTTCTATTCTTGATGTGGAACAAATTCATCCATTTCGAGGTAATTTCATCAATGACAAAGAACCTCTCATTCATCCCATGATACGAAGAAAATGATTTAATTAATATTCTTAACTCGCGCAAAATCCTTGCCGGGAAATATTGGAAGAAGCAATGGTGGGGAACTCCGCTAAACCTGAATATTCCTGGTGTTCTCTCGCGCCACGATTTATTGACCTTCGCATTTCCTTGTGCAGACCTAGGAAGAGGGAGAACAAAAGCTCCACGAGGGGGGGGCGCGGGGGGGCGCGGGAGGTGGGGGGGGGGGATGTGAAACGAATTTTCCCCGTGAAGAATTCAAAGTACCGTTCTAGGATTTTCTCCACAAGGGAAATAGAATTTGGAGGATCTTTATTTGTTTTAAAAGCAAGGAGGGGAAATTATTTTAGTTATTTGGCGTTCCTTTGTTCTTTATATATATTATATATTAATATCTATATATATATATATAGATTATAATATTATATACTATATATAATATATAATCTTATTTTTATATATATAGTAGTCGTTCAGTGGAGAAATTATATGCGAATCTTCAGAAGGTGTCCATGATATGAGTTGTAAAAGTATCAAGTTTATTATAACGAAACGTTTCGCACATGAAACATCTGTGCATCATCTGTCTGCAAAGAGCAATAAGACAAATAAATAACATATAAAACCATAAAACACAAACAGAGACTCACATGTATTAAAACAGTCTTAAAACCAAAAAAAAAAAGTACAAAGTAAAAACAGTAAAAGAGAGAGAACACCCAAAACACTAACCGTCCATGAGGAGAGAAAATGGAATGACCTGTCGTCAAATGCAAGTGACAACGTTAACTATACGAAACGTTTCGTTATAATAAACTGGATACTTTTACAACTCGCATCATGGACACCCTCTGAAGATATATATATATTATATATATATATATATAATATATAATAATATATATATATATATATATATGTGTGTGTGTGTGTGTGTGTGTGTGTGTATGTGTGTGTATGTATGTATTATATATAGTATATGTATATATATATATATATATATATATATATATTATATATATATATATATATATATATATATATATATGTATTAATTTTTGTTTCTAAATTTCCTTTCCCCCTTACATTAACTGAATGTTATTATTCTCAATTTTTTTTAAAGTCCAGAATGACTCGGGGTTACTTGTAAATCTTGTCTAAAAAAAGATTTTTTTTCATTTACAATAATGTCTTCGTTATAATGATCCATTATTATTGTTAATTGTAATCTGTTATTAAAAACAGTTGGACGTCATTATAATCATTATTATTATCACTAACTTGTAGTATTCTGTTACAGACAGTAGCACATTCTCTATTATTATTATTTTTTGCTTTATCACAGTCCTCGAATTCGACTGGGTGGTATTTATAGTGTGGGGCTCCGGGTTGCATCCTG
Source organism: Macrobrachium nipponense (assembly GCF_015104395.2). Taxonomy (NCBI): domain Eukaryota; kingdom Metazoa; phylum Arthropoda; class Malacostraca; order Decapoda; family Palaemonidae; genus Macrobrachium; species Macrobrachium nipponense. Next base: position 39,316,528 of record NC_061106.1, read on the forward strand.
CCTTCTTAGGAGTCCATCACTCTTCTTACTACGTGCGCCGTTTCCAGGATCACACTCTTCTGCATGAGTCCTGGGGCTACTTCAGCCTCTAGTTTTTCCAGGTTCTTTTTCTAGGATCTTGGGATCGTGCCTAGTGTTCCTATGATTATGGGTACAATTTCCACTGGCATATCCCATTTCCTTCTTATTTCTATTTTCAGGTCTTGATATTTATCCATTTTTTCCCTTTCTTTCTCTTCAACTCTGGTGTCCCATGGTATTGCGACATCAATGAGCGATACTTTCTTCTTGATTTTGTTATTCAACGTCACGCCTGGTCTGTCTGCACGTATCACCCTATCTGTTCTGATACGATAGTCCCAGAGGATCTTTGCCTGATCGTTTTCTATCACTCCTTCAGGTTGGTGCTCATACCATTTATTATTGCAAGTTAGCTGGTGTTTCTTGCACAGGCTCCAGTGGAGGGCTTTTGCCACTGAATCATGCCTCTTTTTGTACTGGTTCTGTGCAAGTGCCGGGCATTCGCTTGCTATGTGGTTTATAGTTTCATTTTTCGCATTGCACTTCCTACATATGGGAGAGATGTTATTTCCCTCTATCGTTCTTTGGATATATCTGGTTCTTAGGGCCTGATCTTGTGCCGCTGTTATCATTCCTTCAGTTTTCTTCTTGAGCTCTCCCCTCTGTAACCATTGCCATGTGTACCCGCTGGCCAGTTCTTTAGTCTGTCTCATGTATTGTCCGTGCATTGGTTTGTTGTGCCATTCCTCTGTTCTGTTTGTCATTTTCCTGTCTCTGTATATTTCTGGGTCTTCGTCTACTTTTATCAGTCCTTCTTCCCATGTACTCTTGAGCCACTCGTCTTCAATGGTTTTCAGATATTTCCCCAGTGCTCTATTCTCGATGTTGACACAGTCCTCTATGCTTAGTAGCCCTCTCCCTCCTTCCTTTCGTGTTATGTATAGTCTGTCCGTATTTGCTCTTGGGTGTAGTGTTTTGTGTATTGTCATATGTTTCATAGTTTTCTGGTCTATGTTGCGGAGTTCTGCCTTCGTCCATTCCACTATTCCTGCACTGTATCTGATTACTGGCACTGCCCATGTGTTTATGGCTTTATCATATTTTCCGGCGTTGAGTTTTGACTTGAGTATCGCCTTGAGTCTCTGCATATATTCTTTCCTGATCGTGTCCTTCATCTCTTGGTGTTTTATATCTCCTCCTTCCATTACTCCCAGGTATTTGTATCCCGTCTCATCTATGTGTTTGATGTTGCTCCTATCTGGTAGCTTTATCCCTTCAGTCCTTGTTACTTTGCCCTTTTGTATGTTGACTAAGGCGCATTTTTCTATTCCAAACTCCAAACTTCATCCTGATGTCCCCAGATACACTCCTTACAGTCTGGATTAGGGTATCTATTTCCTTGATGCTCTTACCATACAGCTTGATGTCGTCCATGAACATCAGATGGTTAATTCTGTTGCCTCTTTTCTTGAGTTCTTGAGTTGGTACCCAGCATCCATCTTATTATTATTATTATTATTATTATTATTATTATTATTATTATTATTATTATTATTATTATTATTAAAGGCAAGAAATCATCATCATCATCATCATTATTATTATCACTTGTAATATTTAGTTACAGACAGTAGCACATTCTCTATTATTATTATTATCATTATTATATTAATTATTAAAGGCAAAAAATAAGTTATTAAAGACAGTAGAACGTCGTCATTATCATCATTATTATCACGTACTTGTAATACTGAGTTACAGACAGAACATTCTCGGTTTTTTATCATTATTTCTTGCAATATATTATTAAAGGCAAGAGAACATCATAAGAAGGCGATATCAGCATCTACAAAACACGGAAATAATTCTGAAAAGGGATATTATTATTATTATTATTATTATTATTATTGTTATTATTATTATTATTATTAATTATTATTATTATTATTATTATTATTATTATTATTATTATTACTTTCAATATATAATTAAAGGCAATAGCACATTATAAGAAGGTAATATCAGCATCTACAAAACACGGATATAATTCTGAAAAGGGATATTATTATTATTATTATTATTATTATTATTATTATTATTATTATTATTATTATTATTATTACTTTCAATATATAATTAAAGGCAATAGCACATTATAAGAAGGTAATATCAGCACATACAAAACACGGATATAATTCTGAAAAGGGAAAACGAGGTAAGAGGCTAAATTCCGAAGACCGTCCCACTCCCTTTGAAGCGAGATCTACCCACTTAGGCTTTTTTAAATTTTCCCTTTGTTTCCCTGCATTTCCCTGCCCCTTGTTTTTCCCCTTTTCCGGGTCGGACCCTTTTCCCCTCTGTTGCTGAATTACTCTCGTTCTCTGCTCCGTTTGTTGTTATTCCTGTGATTCCTTCATATTTTCTGAATCCGGTTTCGTTTCCTTTCTTTCTATATTATTATTCTTCCTCGTATTTTGTTCTCGTTGTACGATTTTCACTCTTTGGACGTTGCATTCATTTATATCGTCTTTTGATGATATATTTTATTTTTCATTCTTCATTTGTTTAACGTACTTTTTTGCTCCGCGTGATTTTTTTACTCTCTCTCTCTCTCTCTCTCTCTCTCTCTCTCTCTCTCTCTCTCTCTCTCTCTCAACCAACATCGATTGGGATTCAAAGAAAGGTATTTGCTTCTAGCAGACTTCTGCGTTATCCGAGATCATTTTTTTTTTTCATTTACATTCCTATCAAAATCGATCTCATTGTGTGTGACAGGAGATAGTTATGACGTCATCAAAGTATGATGCGTTCTAAATCAAGATATATATATATATATATATATATATATATATATATATATATATATATATATATATATATATATATATATACGTAGAAACGCATCCGTTAAAATACGTCAGCTTCTTAAGAGTTAAAGCTGCATTCAGCTTTAAAAATAAAACCCTTATGTCAATAATCTCCACAATTTCGTGGACTCTTCGCCCACCCACACATATACCTCGGCAGCATTATACTTCAAGTACCGATTACGTAAACCAGTTTTATGTTTACGAGAACTCGTAACACGTCCTGTATGCGGCCTTGCGTTTTCCCGATACTGTTGACCTCTAATTCCTTGAAAGTTTATTTTGTGAAGATTTTTCATATTACATTACTATGAGACATGTCTACAATGAGCTTCGTAGGGATCAGTAACGGGTTTGTACAATCGTGATGACTCGGTTATAGATTTTCCCTATGCTCCTCTTTTTCCTCCCCCCAGCCCTGCCTCTCTCTCTCACTCTCTCTCTCTCTCCTCTCTGGATCTCTCTCTCCTCCTCTCTCTCTCTCTCATCCCCTGCTTACCCTTGCGGAAGAAAAACTTCGGGAGAGAGAGAGAGAGAGGGAGAGAGCAGAGAGAGAGAGAGAGAGAGAGAGAGAGAGAGAGATAAAATTTTTCAGAGGTCTCTCGAGGCCGCGTGATGCCATCAGTGTTTACGTTTTTGCCAGTTGAACCATCACCAATCGTAAATCACTCTTCTCTTTGGTTGGCTTTTTTTTTTTTTTTTTTATCGGTCTTCCTTTAACGCTAAGCCTAATGGATATCGGTCACTTTTTTTTCTTTTTTACACATGAGACCGAGTAGGCCTACTGATAGGAAAGTACTGTCCTATTTTTCTTCACTATTCAGTTCTCAGCTCCATATGCAGCCGTCATCGGCTTTATCAAATCCTAGTTTGTTTGTTTGTTTGGTGTTTTGACGTTCCATGGAACCAGAGGTTATTCAGCAGCGAGACCAATGGCTTGACGTGACTTCCGAACCACGTCGAGAGTGAACTTCTATCACCAGGAATACACATCTCTCACTCCTCAATGGAATGCCCGAGAATCGAACTCGCGGCCACCGAGGTGGCATGCCAACACCATACCGACCACGCCACTGAGGCGCTTAAATCCTAGTTTGTGGTGACATCGTTCTGGTTAGAAATTACGTTGTTCTTGGTTTGATTCTTTATTAAAAGAAAAAAGTAAAAAGACACAAACATATATTATGTAGAGTTGCACCACTGCTCTTTATTGTTGATTTTATATGGTCAAAAGTGTCTCTTCTCGTGGATAGATCGCTGCAAACAGTGGTTATGTCAAATTTTGATCTCTGTATCATGCTGAGAATAACGTTCTTTTATGATTGGAACTCCGCATTCAGTAAAATGCTGGTAAGAGAGTTGCGTACTCTCGAGTCAACCTGTTTGGGAAGCTTTATTTACCATAAAAAAATAAATGAATAAATAAATAAAATACAAAAGTAGAGTTGATCGCATTATTCTGTGTTCTCAGTCTAGACAAGATCAGAATAAGCTAGAAAAATAAATCAGTCTACAAGTCTTTTTATTTATCATCATTTTTGTAGAAGCCATGACATAATAACTTAAATGTTGTAGTCACTCTTCATCTACATGAAAAAACCATTCCTCTGTGTGATGAATTGATGGTGATTTGAGGAGTTTACCTAAATAGGGCCGGCCATTCAGCAACCGGCTAATTAGACCAAGGCCTTTTAAATGTGTCGTTCATTACCGCGGACAGAAAGATTTTAGGAAACGCTTAATAGAGCTTAATGACTGCGCGTTTCTGCGAATTCTAGCGAATTCTGTCTCGTTACCTGATCCCGTTACGCCATGTTTATATATACCCGTTTCCAGCGATTGTTCCCAACTGCATTTTTGGCAGCTGCATCCTTCCTCGCATTCAAAATGGCAGTTGCTATATCCACAAAGATTATATCTTTTAGGGAATAATTGCCAATGCGGAATTCATTCCCCTCATGATCGGGATACAGTTACGTAACACTTTTTTTTGTTTAAACAGTTAATCATTTAGAAATCACTAAAACCAGTGAACGAATCAGTCGACCCACAAGTAAATCAGCTCGTAATGCCGCTAATTATATGCAGTATTTATACCAGTGAAATAACTAAGAGTCAGGCTCATTGTAACAAGTCGGCCAGCTTGAACTAGATTTCATAGTTTTCAACCATTTTTTCCCCCTAATCGATCAAAGGACCGCGAATCATCTGTGCAATCACTAAAACTAATTCACCAACCACTGGGATATTTTATATTCACAACCCAGCTAATGTGCTTTAACTACAGATCATCAAAAACGGTAGCTGTAATCTACGAGGAACTATAAAAATATGAGTTGGATTATGCGAAATGTGAAATGGGGGGGGGGGGGGGGGGGGGGGGGGTGAGAAGGTGGGAAACCGGGGGTGGGGGAGCGGGTGTCTGTAATTCATAAGCCATCTTGTATCTCTTCATAGAATTTCGAATCCTTGTAGCAATGAAGTAAAACATCTAATATTGTTCAAAATCTGGGAAAATTTGCATTCCCGAAAATATACCGGACAGAAAAGGTACAAATAAGAGCCACAGAAACAGGCATAAAGTATCAGACGCACACACACACACACACACACACACACACACACACACACACACCCACACACATATATATATATATATATATATATATATATACATATATATATATATATATATATATATATATATATGTGTGTGTGTGTGTGTGTGTGTGTGTGTGTGTGTGTGTGTGTGTGGCGTTCATTTGACTGATCATTGATGGCACTGGTTATAGTGACATAATTCCTTTGATAACGAAGTGCCAAAAGGTCATATGATAATGGTAAAAGCCCTCTCGTTACTTTTTGTGACAAAAACAGAATAACAACTTTCTCGTACATCAAAGGGAATTTTATGTTCCATCTTATGTGTGTGTGTGTGTGTGTGTTTTATGTGAACATTCATGCGCATTATTGCATTCACGTCACATTCCCGCTGTAGATGTGACGTATTCCTCGTCTCTGACATTTAAAAGACTTCTGTCACTTGAGAGCTGTTTTTACCACCGGTCGAGAAGTATAGGAATGTCTTTTCAGCTTTTATCTGTTTAAATATGTTTTAATTTTGTACTTATTTACCTGTCTGCTCTTTTATATGTTTATCTTGATATATATTTAATTATTTGATATATTGTTTATTTAGTTGCTTAGTTTTTACGTATTTGTTTATTTTTGGGATGAGGTAGGAATGGTATTAGTAGGGAATTGTACGATTATATGTGTATCTTTATATTTGTTCAACTTTATATTTGTTTAATTATTTATTTCACATATTGTTTATTTAGTTACTAAGTTTTTACGTATTTGTGTTTTCTTAACATGGCCGTCCTCTCTCTCTCTCTCTCTCTCTCTCTCTCTCTCTCTCTCTCTCTCTCTCTCTCCTGACAAAAGAGAAAACTATTTCGCTAGTACCTCCTGTATGTTCCGACAAACTTGTGTTAACGTCATCTAAGTGAGGTTTGAAGTTAGTGTCCCATTATGATTTCCGCACTGAGAAAGTTTAAGTACAACTCTCGTGAAGTTAGTTTGTCTCCCTTGTTTACTTTTCAGCCTTATGTTTTATATCACAACGATTCTGTAGCTAATCTTATTTTCGTGCCGGAAAATCGGTGAACGATTTGGAAAACTGCTGATGGTTGAAAAGGTCATGCTAGAGATGGAAGGTAGTTCGCCAGACTATTTCTAGTACGTAGATTTCTCAGAAGCATTTGACAACTGGATTCTGAAAAATATTCGAAAATTTCAGCGCAAATGTCGTTCTGGAATTAATAACCAGTTTTTCTCTCCAATTGCTGTATGACAGTTGTTAACAAGATTATCATTTTGTTGTTGAAGAAATTCAATTGTGAAGAAACAAAACAAATGTTGGACTGATCAAGGAATTATCTGAATCGATCCCAGGTGTCTAGCGCTATGATATGAAAATATTTAAGCTTGCCAAAACCATTGTACGTCATTTCATTGATACGAAATGTGTGTTCATAACATAGGATACAGGAGGAAAATAGCTTCTATTGAATTTCTTTCTTACGGTTCATCTTAGAACACTCTTTAGAAATGATTTAAAATTCTCCCATTATAGATGATTTATGTCGCTGGATAATTTTACTAGAGAGAGAGAGTGTCGTGTAATCCACTCCCGAATCCATGTCGGGGATAATAATCCATAAACCCTCTTGTAAACAAAGCATTGGCTGTTCCTAATTAGTGGCCAGCTCTCTTCAGTATGGTCCCAGATCGCTCCTTTTGCTTTAATAACGAAAAAACCTTCCCAAGCAATTAAATTTGCATTTAATGAAGGCTAGGGTTTCCTTAACATAAAATAGCCATTAACGTTCGACTTACTTTAAAGACCGAGTTGTTTGTGTTTTCATCATAAGACTTCTTTTTAAATCCCAAAATTCCTTTTCTCCCAGATATGAAAACAATAAGCGTTAATAGGTAATATACGATTATCTGGTGACTCCAGTACTTAGATACGTAATTCATCAAAGCTGTGCGGTATAGTAGTCTTGATTTGACTGTATTTACAACACCTTTCTTTCTAATTTACTGTATATATATTTGCGTGAACATTGGGATCATTAGTGAATAACAGGACAGACGTGTTCTTGTTTTGCAGCTGCCTTCAACCAGTTGTCTTCATTAACATACTGTGTATTAAATATAACTTATGTACTGAGGTAAATTCTTTCACATGCTAGTTTATGATATACCTGATCTTCTCCCTATTGAGAATTATTCCAGTGTGTTCCTCACTCACTCCACTTACAGCGTGTAAATTTTGGAGGTAGCTGTGATATTCGTGTTGTGCAATACCTTTTTAAATGGTGTTCAATGTGTCAGTACATAATATCGCCGTTTTTTGTTAGTACATAATATCACCGTTTTCTGTTTGATTCCGGATTTTGAAACAAAACTTTAAAGACAGGCGAGAAGAGAAAGGAAGTGGCTAACTGCGCCTATTCCTTAGCAATTATTAAGGAAAGGAACTTTATTCAATTTTTTTCATGTTTCCTTTTTTTCCAATTCCCTCATTTTTTTCACCTTTCCTATCGCATAGAGGATGTCTGGAGCAAATTCGATAACGCCATGCGAGATAAAAAAAAAAAAAACTCTTCTTCTCTTCGTATTTGACATCGTAAGCTTCTTGCGTCGCCTCAGAAGTTCTGCCGTTCGCCCTCTTTCGAAAATTGGACTCTTCCTCTTATCCGTCGCAAGAGATAAAAAAAAAAAAAGTTATGTACCAGGCTTCAGATGTTTTTCTTTCCTTTTTTATCTCTGTATTATTTTTCCTCCCCCTTCTTTTTTTTTTACAGGTTTCTTTGTTGATCTGTGTATTATTTTTTCCCTTAATTTTACAGGTTTATTTGTTGATATGTCTCCTTTCAATGTAAGGTATGGAGTTCTTATTCTGAATTTTTTTAATGATTTTTTTTAGCTCTGATTCTAAAGCAAGATAGACCTTACTGTATAATAATTAAAAGACCGACACTTTTAGCTGATAATGTCTAAATGAAGACGGAATCGACCTGCGGAACATCTAGTAGAGATTTAATTTTACCAGCCGTCATGTATTGCATACACCAGTTCATCTACGAGTTATAACGTATTAGAGATTTAGATATCAGAATCTTTCACCAGAAAATACAGAACAATATAATGATTGTTGTAAGAAGGTTACAATTGCAAAATTAACTTCATGTTGTTGAGAGTTCGATTCTCGGGCATTCCATTGAGGTGTTAGAGATGTGTATTTCTGGTGATAGAAGTTCACTCTCGACGTGGTTCGGAAGTCACGTATGTAAAGCTGTTGGTCCCGTTGCTGAATAACCACTGGTTCCATGCAACGTAAAAACACAAAACAAACAATCATGCCAGAGGAGCTCTATAAAGTATGTACATGTCTGATAGATTGCCCATGAGAAGTAGTTCTTCGAAAATCATAAATTTTGCATGGTTGTGCAATACTTTAAAAAGTCTCAGTCAAGTTCTTCCTCGTCTCAGATGATCTGCATGATACGAGATGGCAGTGCCACTAGCCAAGAAGGAAATAATAGCTCAAATAGAGATACCAACTGAAGTTTAGCGCTGTCGAAGTTTGAGCCATAAGTTCGCGAACCCGCTCTGAGAGAGAGAGAGAGAGAGAGAGAGAGAACACACACAACACATTCATCGTTCACTTCATTACATAATTTCATTTTTATTTTAAGGCCATTTTATATTACGTATGATAATACCATTACAGAGTAGCCTTGATTGATGCTCTTTATTACTGGTGGAATGTTTATGGAATTTCCGGTCGCTTTACAAGAGTAATGTTGTTAATATTGTAATAGAATTTAATTATCACACAACAGTTTTTCGTGGCAAGGACCTAATTTATTTGGATGTCCCCACAGACGAAGATAATTAAAAAAAGGGAAGCAAAATCACGAGGCAGTAAATTGATAAAATGACTTTTAAAAATGCGTTCAGTTCATTTAGCCGAGAAATCGTTTAATTAATATAATATATTTCCCATAAAAAAAATAATGTTATTCCATGTGATGGACGATTAACTAGGAAGTAATTGAAGGCCAGGGGGATTTTGTCTCCACTCGACCGTTCAACTTTATTATGAGCCAAAGTTTCAGAGGAAATGAAAGGCTTTAGTTGTAATTAAATGGTTGCCTTCTCTTTATAGAGCTAGTCGACTTGGCATTATACACACACACACACACACACACACATATATATATATATATATATATATATATATATATATATATATATATATATATATATATATATTTATGTATATATAAAGGCTCACTTATCAGTTTTAATTCTTATTGTGTACCTGATATAACCAGAGGTATACTGAAATGGATATAAAACAATAGTTACGGCTTAATATTTTGTAATAAAAAGAAATTGTCATGGTGTATGTGTCAAACTGATTGTACATGTAGTATAGATATAATGTATGTATGCTGCTATAAAGTACATAATGTATATATCTAATATATCTATATATATATATATATATATATGTATAATATATATAATATATAATATTATTATTTATGTTAGTATGCTATATATACACATTAAGGGCGAGCTTGCAATTTGCAATTAAGAAGAAAGAAAATAATCATAGATAAATGAACGTCCTCAAAACTACACTGAACCGAAGCTCAGAAGGGTATAGCGCTTCGCCTTCAGTCTTCGGAATAGGATCTGATTACAAGACAAAAACAAAAGGAAAGGAAAGGATAAACAACGACTCTGCAAGGTGCGCAGAGAGCAAACGTAAATCAAAAGGTAGTCCGGAATAATTAATTTTAATTAAAAACGTTTTTCGTCTGGCTTCGAATTATGGTATTTTTTTTTGTTTTTTTTTTGGGTTCTTTTATTTTTAGGCCTACCTGTTTCTCTCTCTCTCTCTCTCTCTCTCTCTCTCTCTCTCTCTCTCTCTCTCTCTCTCCCGCCGTGTGTCAAGGGTACAAACGATTCTTCTCTTCGAACAAATGGAAGTATTATATTTAATGAGGACTTGAATATCAAAAGCGGCAAAGAACCAAAAGCCTTGCAAATGAGGCGGTCATATCTTGGGGCGCCAGTTACGCAAAATCTCTTACATTTTACGGATACTAATGAGGACTTCTTTAAATAGCCCACGAAGTCTTTTTCAGCGCCAAGCAAGCAAGTTAAACAGAATTTATACCTGGAATTCGCGCTGCTTTCGTAATTACCTCGCTATTTTCCATTTAATCCCCCTCAATATAAATTATTCTCGTCATGCAAAGAGTTTTTCCGTTTTTTTTTTCTAAATTCTCGAGCTTGCATACCAAGCGTGCGAGAAATCTCCTATTCCCAGAAACGATGCACTGGGAGTTCTTTAATAAGCACTAAACACTCATTAGTTAGGCTCCATAGTGTTCCAGTAGCTCTGAAGAAATTGCAAAACTTGCTCAATTAATGGTGCAGAAAGTTAAACAAAATATGGTCTTGGTCTGAACGCCCAGAAAAGGGTCCTTAGTGGCGTCTCGGAATACCGTAAAATTTTTTTAATCATTTTTCTTATGTATAAAAATGGTCTTGTGATAGACGGAAAAGACTTCTAGGTCTTATGTCGGTTTCTCCTTGAGCCCGTTATTATTTTTCATAATGATAATAATGTTTCGGGTATTCATTGAGGTCAATAAATTCGTCAGTCTCGGAAACTGTAGTGATGTAACCAGACTCATCGTTTGCAAGAGATTTTTCCATTTTATTGTAGGAGTAACAATCGCGCATTATTATGGCTTGTCGTCTATGACATCTTAACACACACACACACACACCAGTGCCCTCAGTTTTATGTATATCATAGTTTTAATCAACTTCTTCATTAACTTTTACCGTGGATTTTATAATACGGGCTAGAAGATATTATTTTTTCTCTTATACATACATACACATATACATTGTAATAATAGTTACTCTAATAATAGAAAAAAAAAGAGCAATCCAACACACTCCTCTTCTTCCACGTCTTCAATCATTTCGAAGCATAACTGCTGAACTAGTTGTGGTTAAATCAGTAAAAGTCATGGACGAAAACAACGTATCTGTAGAAGGGCGAACCGATGGTTTCCCTTTAGGCATATCGTAAGAGCGTGCTGAAATTTATTTCCGCATCTTCGAAATATTACACAAATTCAGTTCAATATCCTATATTGCAACTATGTAAGTTTGGGCTCCATGCCTATCGGTTAGTCTCGGAGTTTTCCTTCAATAACCTCTGATGGTCTAAAGCAACAATTTTTTTTTTAATTTTGTTAATTTTGTTATTTACCTTCCTGATTCTGCATTGAAAACTAAACGAGGTCTTTAGAATTCAGATTGAATTATTTACCCGCATTCACCCACTCAGGACGGGTATGTCATACATGATGCCAATAGATGAGATTTTGTTTGTGAATGACTGTTGAATGGTTGATTTAAATTATGTATTCAGTTGATAATATATGTATGTATAATTAGATTGTTTGTTTTCGATTTTGACTCAATCCTCTAGGTATTATTGACACAACATGCCTGGATGTTTAATGAACGAACGATCATTGCTTGAATAATAAGAGACGGCTGTTGATGCAAAGAGACGGCCTTTCATTACGGGGGGCAGTGCAGTCAGTGCACCTCACGTAGTGCACTGTAGGCATTGCTTAAAAGTCTTTGCAGCTCTCTTCGGCCCTTAGCTGCAACCTCTCTCGTTCCTTTTACTCTACCTCCGTTCTTATTCTCTTCCACCTGGCTTTCCACCTTCTCTATCGAATTGTTTTCTAGTGCAACTGCTTTGAGGTTTTCCTCCCGTCGCGCATTACAAACCTTCTTTCTCTTAATTTACCTTCCAGCGCTCAATGGCCTTATAGGTCCCAGGGCTTGGCCTTTGGCATAACTTCTATTCAATAAGAGACGGTTGATGGATAATGGAAACAAGGAAGTATGCCCCGTATGGGGGTTAGTGCCGTCAGTGGACCTCATGCTGTGCACTGTAGGCATTACTTAACCTTCTTTGCAGCGTCCCTTCGGCCCCTGGCTGCGACCACTTTTGTTCCTTTTACTGTACCTCCTTTCATATTCTTTATTCATCTTACTTTCCGCCTTCTCCCAACATTTGAGTTATAGCTCAACTGCTTTGAGGTTTTTCCTCCTGTTACACCTTTAAAACCTATTTACTGTCAATTTCAATTTCAGCGCTGAATGACCTCATAGGTCCGAGTGCTTGGCCTTTGGCATGAATTCTATACTCAATTCAATTCAACAGGGAAGTATGAATCAGCAAGGATGAATGAATGTTGAGTAACAATAATAGTGGATGAACATAACGAATAAAGGTTAAATGGCAAGACAGCGAATGCATCAACTCCAAGTAGATTAGTGAATTATAGGATAATTCATTACGGGAAAATATTAATATAACCCTGGTCTTAGTCAGGTCGGAACAGCAGCGGAACCATTAAAGGAAATTTGAAATCGTTTCGCCTTTAGAAGTCCTTTAAAAAAAAAAAGGAGGGGTTGGGGAGGGGGGCGGGGCGGGGGCAGCCTTTTGCTGTGCGGTTGAACCGAATCACAACATTGAATGTTGTGTGAGTTCTGGTTGTTGGCGTTCCAGAAAATTTAATTGGTTTTACTTCCATGGAGGCATTTACAGTTTCTTCAGTCCCAGTTGAACTGTTTGCTTGTGTATTTATTTGCCAAAACTTCAAACCTATTGAAGTATCTCCCTATCAATGTTTCGACAAAACAACCAAAAAATAAACTAAAAAAAAAACGTCAGCACGAATATATTTTGTTATGGATTTCACTCACATGATGACAAAGTCACCTCTTGAAAACAGACAGTTGGAGATCATAAGCACTACAATATTTTATTATACTGTGGTCATGAAACGCGTGAACATACACAGGTCAAATTGGCCGTCAAGGCCTATATAGTACCCGATCGATTCGTTTATGCTTTTGAAAGGGTTTGATTGATCAGTGTGACATCACTTCAAAGGCCACTGCCCAAATGACCACTCAAAACAGGTCGAGTGGTTTCGGGCTGTTATCGGTCGTGAAATTTTATCGACTCGTGTATCTATCTAGCATATATATATATATATAATATATATATATATATATATATATATATATATTATATATATATATAGTATTTATACATGTATATGTATGCATACACAAACATGCATATATATATATATATATATATATATATATATATATATATATATATATATATATATATATATATATATATATGTATATATGTATGTTTATAATATAGATATATGTGTATATAGTGTGTGTGTGTGTGTATGTAGGTGCACACGGCCGCAAACGGTCCTGTATGGGTCTTGCGAATATATAAATATATATATATATATATATATATATATATATATATATATATATATATATATATATATATATAACCCAAAGAACGCTCTTCAGGAGGGGAAATAAAAGTCATAACTTTTCCCGGTATGGGAAAAATATAGGACTCCTTTTTTTCATTATTAATATAGACAGGGAAAGATATATTTCAACTGGAAGACGGGAAATATATGGATTTCCGTTAGAAGGAGCAATATGAAAAATCTGAGGGACAGAGAGCGTGGAAAAATTCCCACTTAAACGGAATAAAAATGTCCGAGGAATTTGTCTTGGAATTTATTTTTAGATTTCAAAACTAGTTCCTCTGATGACATGGAAAATCGAGCCGGGTTTAGAATTTTTTGTTTGCCTTAAGCTTTGTTAGTTTACATGAGGGAAAAATTATTTGTTGTGCAATATGGGTCAGTCCATGACGGAAGAAATGAATCCGAAGGTCATGGAGAGGCGTATATTCGTCCATGGCTATTTCATGTGCAATGTTTCGGACTATTGTTTGTAAAGTTTATTTCGGCATCTCTTATAAGCAGCCGCCAAGCGTCAAAAGATGGCTTTAGTTGAGGGAATGATTAGCTCTTTTATATAGAAGATATTTGTTGGATAATGGAATCAGATACAAAAGAACCTAATCGATACCTTCATCTTCCCCACTGAGGGGTCAGAGAGGTGTATTTCTGGTGATAGAAGTTCATTCTCGACGTGGTTCGTAAAGCCCGTTGGTCCCGTTGCTGAATAACCACTGGTTCCATGCAACGTAAAAACACCATACAAACAAACAAACAAACAAACCTTCATCTTCAACTCTTAAGACGAAGAAACGAAGGAAGCAGTTCCTTGATCTTCTCCCGTTCAGTTTAATTTTTTTTCACTTTTCTATTCATCTTTTACATCGTATGGAAGATGTCTATCACAAATTCGAGGAAGCTATAAATATAGAAGGAAAATTTTAATGAGAACTTACGTAAATCCGAAGCCTCTTGTGTTGCTTTAGAAGTTGTGACTTTCGCCCTTTCCTAAGTTGGACTCCATCCACCTCTCCAGAGAGAGAGAGAGAGAGAGAGAGAGAGAGAGAGAGAGAGAGAGAGTTTTGACTTGGACTCACTTATTTTCCATCGCCTCATGATCTCTGAGGGAATCGTAACCCGTGTGACCTTCATCAGACTGAAGCCTCAAATGGTCTCTCTTCTCGTACCATGGAAAGAGTTACATTTCCTTTCGAATGCATTTGTTTACTTTTCTTGTTTGTTTGTCTGTTTGTTTTACTTCCCGTCACTCGTCGTCCAAAAGTCTGACACAGTCACGCGGTATTTAATAATAGTTATGGGGTGACTGAATACAAGGAATTTATTTCGAAAGTGTTACCTTTCATCTAAAGAGAAAATTTTTTTCGCTCAATATATCTAAATATAAACAAGCAACCTGAAGAGCGACAATTCAAAGATTGCCTCTCACAAAGACTGCTTTTCCAAGCAATGGAGAGCCACATATTAGTGGCGCATGAACGTTCCAGAAGAATTTGGCTGAAGTTGGCCCTTGGAAAATTGAGAGCTTCCTACTTTCACGACATTTGAAAGTTTCAGAGGAATTATGACACCGCTTCATCCCGGGAAGAGTTGGAAATTCCACCTCCCCCCCCCCCCCCCCCTCCCCCCCCCCCCCCCCCCCCGCCCGCACCCTCACCCCTTCCGGATTCGTAAAAGTGACCTGCATTCTAAGGAGAAAAGTAATATTTCAATTAGGAGAATATTCTCGAGTTCGGTGGCTTTCCAAGAGGTGTTTAGATCGCTTATATGATATATATATATATATATTATATATATATATATATATTATATATATATATATATATATATATATATATATAATATATATATATATATATATATATATATATAATATATATATATATATATATATATATATTATTTATGTATGTATGTATGCATAAATGTATAAAGTTCCCTACGAAAGTACAAGTTTAGAATATTTCCAAGTTCGACTGTAAAGGGCTGTTTTCTTAAAGAAGGTAAAACGAATAAAGTAAAAATATGCCACCACACTAATGAACGTAAATCCATAAATACGTAAAACCACTTAATGTTAGCTCATAATGGTAGCTCATTAATTGAAGCATTTCTTTTTCATTTGGTAGCAGAATCTCTCTCTCTCTCTCTCTCTCTCTCTCTCTCTTCTCTCTCTCTCTCTGTGCATCAAGTGTATATGCCTCAAGGGCGATCTCTTTATCTTTCCCAGAAAGGATTCCGTTTAATGAGGACTTGGATACCCAAAGCGTGAGCAAGGAGTAAGAACTTCGCAAATGAATAGACTCGTGGAAATTCTTTTCTATATACAGATACTTATTGTGACTTTGAACTGCTCTTAGGGTACAAGTGGACAATAAGTGTGTATTGAGCTGAGAACTTGGCGTTTATATCAAAGAAGAGATCAGGCTTCATTGTTAATACGTATATAACTTGAAGGTGGGAATAGCATAAGGAAAAGCTGACAAAATGATAAAAACTGCATACCCGGTATAAGTCGTTATTATTGACAATACTTGTTTTTAACTTGACATCTTTTTTTCTTATCATATCCGGACCATAATTGCCCCATGTTTATAAGAAGCTTTTGTGCTGAGCCCAAGCTTATTAGATCGGCACTGACTGGAAACGCAATATGAGAAGAAAGTCTGGAATAGGGTATGGAAGGTTGATGTGATATGAGGCAGTAAACATTTCACGTCACGAAGGAAACGTTGATATCTTTTAGTCATGTTTTGAATACCGCTTTTCATTGAAATCTGAATGACGGATGACACTTTTTGCGCAACTAATTGACAGATTACATTTTTACCTCGTAACAAAATGACAAATTATATACTTTTTTTCCCTCGCAACTAAATGACAAATTACAATTTTTTCCTTTGGAACTAAATGAACAGTTACCTCGTAACAAAATGACAAATTATATACTTTTTTTCCCTCGCAACTAAATGACAAATTACAATTTTTCCTTGCAACTAAATGACAGGTTACATTTGTACCTCGCAACTAAATGATCATTTACATTTTTACCTTGCAACTAAATGACATTACATTTTTTCATCGCACCTAAATGACAGGTTACGTTTTTACTTCGCAACTAAATGACAGATTACATATATACCTCGCAACTTAATGACGAATTACATTTTTACCTAGCAACTAAATGACAGATTACATTTTCCCCTCGCAACTAAATGACAGATTACATGTTTACCTCGGAACTAAACAGTTTTACCTCACAGCCAAATGACGAATTAGTTTTGAACTCGCAACTTTTTATGACAAAATTTTAAAACCTAGCAACTTTTTATGACAAACTACATTGTTACTCCAAACTAAAAATGACAAATTACATTTTTACCTCACAACTAAATGACAAATTACATTTTTACCTCACAACTAAATGACAAATTACATTTTTACCTCACAACTAAATGACAAATTACATTTTTACCTCACCTCAACATTATGACAGATTAACATTTTACCTCGCACTAATGACAAATTACTTTTTACCCTGCACAACTAAATGACAAATTACATTTTTACCTCACAACCTAAATGACAAATTCTTTTTACCTGACAACTTAAATGACAAATTACATACTCACAACTAAATGACAGAATTACATTTTTACCTGCAACTTAATGACGAATAAACTTTTCCCCTCGACTAAATGACATTACCATTTTTACCTCACAACTAAATGACAAATTACATTTTTACCTCACAACTAAATGACAAATTACATTTTTACCTCACAACTAAATGACAATTACATTTTTACCTTGCAACTTAATGACGAATTACATTTTCCCCTCGCAACTAAATGACAAATTACATTTTTACCTCGTGGCTTGTTTCTAAGAGATATAATTAGCTGCATGCGGAGCGTAACAAAACATTGTTTAGGAAATTTATGAAATGCAATAAAAAGAAATCCCTCCCCGAGGTTATTTCTGCTTACTAAACCTACTATGTGTCGTCATCCTGAATGGTACTTTTTGTATACAGTAGACGTGATTATAAAACACATTTTATACGACGTATGAATATGAATTTCCAGTTCGTAACACCGGAAGGGCACAGCTAAAGATACGTCTGTTCCAGGTAGAGAAATATAAAAAAAAAAAAATCATTATAGATTCTAGTCAGTTTTAAAATCAGCGAGTGAGGAGTGAAATTGCCGCAGAAACTGTATTTCCGGGAAAAAGTTCAACCGAGAGACCATTGAGCGTCAGGACTTCTTCGGAAATAACCCAGTAGCATAGTTCCTGGAAGCTGAGTGGCTTAACGATCAGTATTGTCAAGACGCGGCAGGGCTCAGTAAGAATTTCTCTGGTTGGACAAACTGGGAGAGAGAGACCTTACCTTACAGACCTTACATCTTGTTCGGGTTGCCCCAGGTCCCTCAGTGTTAGGTAAGTCCAATGTCTACCAGAGTTGCTAGTACATCTTCCGGTATATTTTGCATCTTCCAATCTTAGATGGTCTGGGATGTAGCTTAGATATTTGTCGAGCTTATTCTTAAACACATCTACGCTCACTCCTGATATATTCCTCAGATGAGCTGGCAACGCATTGAATAGACGCTGCATTATCGATGCTGGTGCGTAGTGGATTAATGTCCTGTGTGCTTTCCTTATTTTTCCTGGTATAGTTTTGGGCACTATTAATCTACCTCTGCTTGCTCTTTCTGATATTTTTAGTTCCATGATGTTTTTGGCAATTCCTTCTATCTGTTTCCATGCCTGAATTATCATGTAGCGTTCTCTTCTCCTTTCTAGACTATATAATTTTAAGGATTGTAGTCTTTCCCAGTAGTCAAGGTCCGTAACTTCTTCTATTCTAGCTGTAAAGGACCTTTGTACACTCTATTTGTGCAATATCCTTTTGATAGTGTGGGTACCATATCATATTGCAATATTCAAGTGGACTACGAACATATGCTTTATAAAGCATAATCATGTGTTCAGCTTTTCTTGTTTTGAAGTGCCGTAACAACATTCCCATTTTTACTTTACATTTGGTCAATAGAATTGCTATTTGATCATTGCATAACATGTTCCTATTCATCATCACATCAAGGTCTTTAACTGCTTCCTTATTTGTGATTGTCTCATTATTAGGTCCCCTATATGCATATACCTTTCCTTCTCTGTCTCCATAATTTATTGATTCAAATTTATCAGAGTTAAATACCATCCCATTTACCTCTGCCCAATCATATACTTTGTCAAGGTCTCTTTGTAGCGCGTTCCTATATTCATCACAAGTAATTTCTCTACTTATTCTTGTGTCATCGGCGAAACTACTCACTACTGAGTCCTTAACATTACTCTCTATGTCTTCAATCATGATAACAAACAGTAATGCAGCTAACACCGTACCTTGTGGCACACCGGATATTACCTTAGCTTCATCCGATTTCTCATCGTTTGCAATAACTATCTGTTTTCTGTTGTGTAAAAATTCTTTTAACCATCTTCCTAGTTTATCCACTATATTATGTTTTCTAATTTTCTTCGCTAATATATTATGGTCTACCTTGTCAAAAGCTTTTGCAAAGTTTAGGTAAACCACATCTGTTTCATTTCCGCTTTTCATATTTTTGTATATGTTCTCACGGTGGACTAACAGTTGGGTTTGTGTATTTTTTCCGGGTACGAAACCATGTTGTCCTATATTAAACAAATTATTTTGTATTAAATGTTTCATAATATTTTTCTTCGTTACCCTATCATACACTTTCATAATATGTGATGTTAGACTCACAGGCCTATAATTACTTGCCTCTAGTCTTGATCCACTTTTGAAAGTAGGGGTAATATATGCTAATTTGTGCTCATCATAAATCTTGCCTGTATCTACACTTTGTCTTAATAATATTGTAAGTGGCTTTGCGATAGAATAAACTACTTTCTTTAACAAAATAGGAGGGACACCATCAGGCCTTGCAGCAGCAGCTCCATTTTTTAATTTCATTAATAGCTTGCACAATATCAGCTTCATTAATATCAATGTCTGCTAGATATTCACTGTTTTCGTCCCTTACTTCTATAGCATTATGTTCATTATCAATTCTAGGGGTGAATTCTCTCTTATATCGTTCTGCCAATATGTTGCATATTTCCTTTTTTTATTCGTTAATCTCCCTTCAATTCTTAGAGGGCCTATTTCTATTCTTCTTTTATTCATCTTTTTTGCATACGAGTATAATAGTTAGGGGTTTTGCTTGATATTTACTAGGGTTTTTTCTTCCAAGTCCCGTTTTTCATTTTCTTTTGATTGTACAATCTTTTGTTCTGCATTTTCTATCTTACTTTTTAGTTCTATAACTTTCCATGCATTTTTTTCTTTTGCAAGACCTTTTTTCCACTTTCTGATTTACTGGAACAAGATCCTTCTGTCTCTTGGTATGCATGACTGATGTTTACTTTTCTTCTTCGGTATATATTTATCCACTATTTTCTCTAATATTTTATAAAATATCTCCGTATTTACCCTTATATCATCACTTACGAAAATGTTATCTCAATCTTTCTTTAATTCTTCATTTATTTCTGACCATTTGATATTTTTACTGTAGAAGTTGTATTTTCCATATCCTTCCCACTTTTTCATTTCTTGTTTATCTCTGTTTTCACTTGCTTTGGAATGGACTGTTAATTCTTTGACATTATGGTCTGAAATACTCGCATTATAAACTATTATTTCTTCAACATAATTCACCTCGTTCACAAATACTAGGTCTAAAGTATTTTCCTTTCTTGTTGGCAGGTGATTTATTTGTTGAACGTTGTATTCTAGTAGCATATCTAATAGCTTTTCGAATTGCCTCTTATCTTTTGCACTACTATTACTCTCTTTTTTATATGTATAAATACAACCACAATCTCCTATTCGTTCTTTCCAGTCTACGAAAGGAAAGTTGAAGTCTCCAGATAGGAGAATAGTCCAGTCCTTGTGATTTCTACATATATCATCCAATTTTTCTATTATTATGTCAAACTCTTTAGTATTAGGGCGTCTATATATTATTATGTTCATTAATTTTTCAGATTTAAATTCTACCGCTATTGGTTCACATTCTGAGTTACTATATTTCTCATATATTTTTCCTATTTTTTCTATCTGATCTATAAGTGTGGAACCCTTTTATTTGATCGTCATTCCCAGTCTCTTGGGAATACCAGGTTTCACTTATATTCATTATATCTATTTTCTTTTCAATTTGGGTTAGTTCTTCTAAGTACTCTATTTTTCTTTTTGAGTTACTCGTAACTAAACCCTGCGCATTCATCACTATGATGGTTTACGTGTTTTCTCCTTCATTTAATATGGGTAATAATAAGGATTTTCCCATGTCTCTTTCCTGTTCTGGTATGTTGTTCTTTTCTTCATTTCCAGAAATTCTGACATTAAAAAATCCAACTTTTCCATAATATTTGACCTTCCTTCATCTTAATTATTAATTTTGTGTCGGAATCTGCAATTTTCTCCGTATCTGCAGTATCCTCTTGCATCATAAATACAGTTCTTATCTCTTGAGCTGTATCTTGGAGCTGATGCTTGGAAATTTTTTGCTGACACTCCATATTGCGGTGATGGCTTGCTGTTTTCCTTCGCGTGATATTCTTTGTTCCTCTCTTTATTTGTTTCTTTCTTCTTTTGGATTTTATTATTTGATTGATAATTTATTTGATTTTGATTCATGGCTACAGGGTGCATATATTTACATTTTTTGTCGAACTTACATCCTTTTCCTTCTTTTAGGTTTTTGCATAATTTTGGATGTAGATCTCTGCAATCATCCTCATAGCCGTCCAGGTATGCACATTTACCATACATTTCATAGTTGTGACATACCTTAGGATGTTTGTAGTAACATCTTTCTCCGAATCTGCAATTCCCTCTTTTCAAAAGGTTGCAGACTTTGTCTTTCTTGTCTATTTTTTCCTCTTTCCCATCAGTGTGCAAATCTGGGTAGAGCCTCTTCGGGATTTTCTTGTGTATTGTCATGTCGTAATTTATTTCTTCGTATGTATGCTGCTTGATTGCCTCATATGTAGTATCAATGAGTATCTCTGCATCCATACTTTTATCTTGTTCTTTGTTTTCCTTATTTTTTTCTGTCATTTCAGTTTTGTTTACTTCTCTTCCATTTTCTTTTTCTTCTTCCTCTTCCTCTTCTTCTTCATCCTCAACTATTTGTACATTCAGTCTTGATTTAATAACATTGTCTATCCATGATAGACATGTTGAGCAAAATATTCTGATATCCTTTCTCATATCTTGCATTACTTCAGCACATTGAGGATGCATCGGAATGTTGCATGCAGAACATTTTCTGATCAGGTTTTGTGGATTAACTATGCTATACCACACCTTACACAGTTTGCATGCTTTTGGCATTCTTTTTCCTATTGCATCAATTAGGATATTCACAATGTTCACCTTATTCATTTTCTTTGTCGGAATATGTTGATTTATGTATATTTTCTTTATGAGTCTCTTGACCACTTGGATTTTATTTGGAACTTCTTCAATTATTTTGAAGATGTTTTCTGTTGATTTGTTCCAGTTTGAAGGATCATATCCTTCTAATATATCTATGAATGCTTTTGTATCTTTTTGGTTAGTGCTGTTGTTGATCTCATAGATGAGAAATGCCAGCTCCCTTCCTGCTACCTCATCGTATTGCGAAATCTGCTAAACACGCTAAATTTCGCCATTTTTTTCCACAGTTGGAACTTACTGCCATCTTGATCGGATTTACAGTATTTCACTTGATAAACTAACTTAGTAGACGCTTTATACTACTATTTTCACACTAATCTTATCACCGACAGTTCACGAACACTTCTAGATATTTATAAATTTCCAGACATATGTTAAACGCGTGATATCTGTTGATTGATCAGATCAGACTGTGCGCGGTAACGTCTCACCAAGCAAAATGGCACTGAGAGAGAGAGAGATAGAGAGAGAGAGAGAGAGATGGGTGGGGGGGGACCTCGAAGGTCTGGCTGTGCGCCCTGACCTCCTTTTGAGTTTTCTGCAAAATAAAATGATGGAGATGGCTTTCTCGGTCTGTCTGCACTTCTGTCCGCCCTCAGATCTGAAAAACTGCTTCTGTCCTTCCTCAGATCTTGAAAACTACTGAGGCCAAAGGGCTGCAAATTGGCATGTTGATCGTCCACCCTCCAATCATGAAACATACCAAATTGCAGCCCTTGCTTCCATCTTATTCTTCACCCTCTCCTAAACTCCTTCATTTGGTTTCTGTGATCCATTACCTGACTCTGAAGGTCATGGTCAACTTTCATACCTTTTCGTTGCAGTGTGAACAGGAAATCAAATTAAAAATGGTCGAATGAACAAAATAAACATAAACCGATAAATCAATGACGATGTCTCTGCTAAGATTATATAAATGCAATGTGAAAAGGAAGAGCGCTACGTAAATCGGAATTAGCTAAAAGTTACCTTCTTCGAAGGGCTGGAGATGATGAAGATGATATTATGGACTCTAGGTAATCCCTTCATGAATAGTTGCGAAGGGAAAGTCCTCGAGGGATATATGATATCCTACTACTAATGAAGAGACGAATGAGGAGAAGGCTGCAACAGGAAACGCGTTGCATGAATAAGTAGCAGGGAGACACGGAGGGGAATAGATTTAGAGACGTACTTGAGTTGACATCGGGGTATATAGAATATATAATCTCCCCACGAAGAAGCGTTTATATTTAGGAAACTTGCGTTTCGTTCCATAATTTTAAAATTTTTATCTTTGGAACTGAAAAAAATAATTTTTTTACGACACTTGTTCAACTTCAATGGTGGTATCTAATTTTTCCATACCATAATTTTAACACTTTTGTCTTTGGTACTGATTTTTTTTTTACGATCATATTCAGGGGTGGTATTTTAAATGTTTGGAACGTTTTGCTAGTTTGGTATCACTGACTTTTCGAAGTTTATGCCATTTTCGTTTCATATTTCCTTCCGAGTTTTAGAACTTGTATACTTTTGGTGACTACAACTGAAGTATTGTTGACAGTTTGTATTGATCAGCAAAGATTTTTGTTTATCTTATTGTTTACGATAAAAATGAAAAACTGACAGTTGATTCCTTCTTAGTCTTCACTCTAACACTAATTGCGTCTGTGGCGGAATTAATTCCTTGTCAATATACTCAGAGCAATAGGGTTTTATTCACCACGCGCTTAAGATTTGCTGGTATGTGCTACGATTAACCCTGACCCCCTTCCAAAAAATAACTGTAACGCCCTAATGAAACGTGAAAGGGGGCTGTAGAGAATGGAAGGTGGAAATTGAACAAGACAGTTAGCCATAAACACGCAATGGACTTGTCAAATGAGCACTGAACTGCAATTGGCTGTATTATGTAGGTAATAAAATTAGGTAATTTTATCCCGTACGCTGTTTTTCTACACTAATGTGCTTTGTTGCCTCGTCAGCGGGTAGAAGAGCGAACTCTACTCTCTCTCTCTCTCTCTCTCTCTCTCTCTCTCTCTCTCTCTCCCTCCTTTTTCTTCTTCTTCTTCTTCTTCTTCTTCTTTGATTTTCCAGCTCGTGTGTTCACTCGGGAGACAAAATTCTGATCCCTCAAGCCGCTCTCACTGAATCGTCTTTCCTCCAGCTGAGAATTTTATCGTACATCTGGCAGTCACTGCGCTGCAAGCACAAATATAGTCATCGCAGGTGTCTGGCAATAACCTTTATTCATGCCATTCCGTCATTACAGCCATGTTTTGCTATGATAATTGTCATGGAGGATAAAATGAGAAGTAAGTCCTGATTTACTAATGTCCTCTCTCTCTCTCTCTCTCTCTCTCTCTCTCTGATTCAACGTGGGTTGATGTTGAAGTGTATTTAGCATTATACAAAAGGCTTGCTGGTTTATTTTTTAAAACTAAAATCCACTTTTTATTTGTCTTGTTGACGGTATCGCTGCTTGTTAAAATTTAGCACTGCTGAATACACAAACAATTTATTCAGCAAATAACGATGTTGATAACAACAACAAAAAACATGAAGAAAGAAATTAATATATATATATATATATATATATATATATATATATATATATAATATATATATATATCATCAGGTTAATATGAAACTCAAGTTCATTTCGTTCCTGTATCTGTAATGGATTTAAATATTATAAAAGCTCATTTTGTCATTCTTCATATATATATATATATATATATATATATATATCTATATATATATATACTATATAATATATATATATATATATATATATGTATATATATATATATATATATATATATAGATATATATATATATATATATATATATGTTATATCAAAATAAGCTTTTATATTATTTGAATCCATTACTGGCACAGAAACGAAATGAAACTGATTTTTCACCCGGTCTGCGTAAACTGATAATAGCTTGACCTTCAGTTTCACTTGCCTCGATTCACTGCTCACGAATTTCCACACACAAAAAATACCCGACATGCTTTTTCTATGGCATTTCACGGTTTCAGTTGAAAATCAAATTAATGTAATGGTCCTCCACTTTTTTGTTTTAACTGCACGAATTGCTGCTCCACAAAAGGATTAATGCGCATTCATAACTGAATGCAAACGTGCAAGCACGAGCGAGCATAAAAGGAACACTTTTTTTCCAGCTTATTTTTTATTTCCAAATCAGATATTTGACCGAAGCGGATACGCTTCGGGTGCGTATTTGAAAGTCCGAAAATGTTGCTTTTTAGGAACGGTTGCATATGTGATTTTGAAGCATTGTTTTATTGTCTTTGCTTTGGCTTTGTTAACCGCCGATGGAATAATAGAATGGTGGAAAACCGGTCGCCATACCTGATTTAAAATTTGATAGATGTGCGCTCTATATAAAGGCTGAATGAACTGATTTGTAAAGCTAATGTCCCATTTATTGATTGAACAGCACGTAACTAAGGAAAGTAGTACGAGTAATAACCGAGGTCTAACTTGAAGGAAAAGGAAGATATTGGAGAAATTCAAGAGTTAACAGAGGATGCACTACCCCATCTCACATACAGAATAAAAACATCAAACCATTAAAATAGTATATTTGCCAAGCGGCTGGAATAAGCCAATAACGAGAACAAATATGCCAGTACCTTTCAGAATTGAATAAAAAATTTCTTGTAATGTGGGTTTTAATTCATGGTATGGATAGGCTGGAGCCAGTCGCCGACCCAGTGAGATGTTCACAGTAAAGTTAAAGTCAAAAGACATGTTTTTTTAACCGATACTTTCCCCTCCCCTTCTTTTCTGGGTGATGAAGGCCATTGTTTTAAGCCATTTTAAGCCCAAGATTGGTTTGATGGCTCTTTTGAACTTTTTTTATTGCCACGTAAACCCTTGTTAAAGGTTATTGAAGGCTGTAGTCCTCCTACGTATTTCAGGCTTTTTATAGTTATTAAAAGCCTGTATATGCAAACTTTGCTTCTTCCCCATGGTCATTTTTTATGGCTACTAGAAGCTTTGGTTTTTATGCTCAGTGGGAACCCCACCCACCCTTACCCCCAACCCCACTTTTTTTTTTTTTCATGACCGCTTCGGTCTGTTTTAAAGCCACTTTTGTCTACGGAATACCCTGACCTTAGGGAATGCAGTCTGCCCAGCAAGGTCGATTCAGGCATTGCAGAAACCCACTTACTCAGTAGAGCATACTGTCTGAATGGGTAATTAAGAAGAGTTGGTGCGCCAGGAACTATCATGAGCATCCCTTGCTATGCAGAAATTATCGGGTATTCACGAGGGTATGACTTTCCTTGATCAGATGGAAGTTGCTGAGCGAGTTATCGAAACTACCAAGTTAAACCTAAGACACTGAATGCACTATTTATTTATTTACTTATTTATTTACAAGAGAGAGACTTTATTTACAAGAGAGAGATTTAGAGAGAGAGAGAGAGAGAGAGAGAGAGAGAAACTATAAGCCCACTGGTTCAGATTATATTGTTACGCAGATACGAATAACATTCAGTTTTTGTTTATCAATAAATTATTTATCTACACGAATCAATAAATACACACACACTTATCAGAATAGTTCTGTGCAAGGGCGACTGGAATATTGTGCTATTTCAGAATGACTGGAAGTGTAGAGAACACGTAACCGCTCTAAATTCGTTGTCAGTCCGTCAGTCCCGCAAATGAATGAAAATGTTTCAAGAAACTAATAATTAAATGCCATAGTTAGTGCAAAGTCTCTGGTTGGGAGCATTATCCGCTTTATGTAATTACCAAATTAATTATAATAACATTCATATATAGGTGTGTAAACAGGTTTAAGTAGGCGTCTTGGGGTAATATAAAAACAGATATTTAGTCTACTATGGTGTTCAGTAAAACGTATTTTTTAATTCCCCTTTCAGTAATCTCTAAAGGGCTTCCTTAGATGAGTAAGATTTGAGAGCCCTTCCTGCCCATTGCGATCACCAACGATAATTTGAAAATTGTCAGAATTATGATAAGCATAAAATGATGACATCCGTAGCAACAAAAGGTTGCTGTGGAGACAGCACTCCTCTCTTGCTCTCCTCTCGTTCCCAGGCTGCCGTTCCCACATAATACGGCAGAGTGCCTGCCAAGGGCGTCCACCTTCCACTCTAGAAAGATTGAATGATATGCTGGCCTTCCCCATTGATAGTCAGCGCTCTCATCTCTTACCCCCAACTCACTTCTTCGCTTGTTGGTGGGTCCTTCTCTCTTGGTCCTTCCTGAGTCTACTTGTTAGACCAGTGGCCTAAATAGATCCAGCTCACAACCAGCTGTGCTGCATTTTCTTAAGCCATGTGGCATCATTTTCAGATTAGGCTATTTATCTTTTATTTCGTAAGAAAACAATTTATCAGTTACTTACAATGATGTTTATCTGACATGTGAACATTTTTGTGTAAAATGGTGCCAGTCATCCAGTATTGTGATAGGATTTTGACAGTTTGAATTTGACGTTAAAACCCATATTTTCAGTGCGAAACCTTTCGTTACTATATATATAAAAGCAAACATATGTATAAGATATGATGTATGATAAATTCGTAAAGTAACTAAGTCTACGGGCGTAACCAGCCCCGTTTCACGGGTAGAACCAACTCCGTTGCAGGGAATCCCTTCTCACCCCCACCCTCATCGGAGGGGCGGCCGGAGGTAGGATGAAACCCCATTATAAACCATCTTAAGGGCCCCTACTATAACCCTACCAAGTTTCATGTCCATCGGACTAGCGCTACGTTTGGCCGTGATTGAATGACAGACGGACGGAGTAAGACAGACAGACATATATAGTCAACCGGTATGTTCAACTTTTAACGTATTTTTTTTTATGAAGTATCTACGTTAATAAAGTAATTACAACACCGCAGTCGTGGTGCTGCTTCGTGGAAATACACCGTTGCAGCGGCACATGGGCCTCGAAGCAATATCAGCTTTGCAAATTAATCACAAAAGCCGTTTCTCGTTTTCTGCTTTGGGATTCTTGCCGATAATTTCCTTTTAGTATCGTTTTTCAAATTTTTTATCCTGTGAAAATTTTTATTTCAAAGCCGCAGGATGGATCATGGATCACGAAATTTTTGGAAAATAGACCGAAGGAGCTTACGTTACAAGAATATACAGATATGTATGTGTGAGTGTACGTATGTGTCTGTGGTGTGTGTGCGCGCGCGTGTTTGTGTGTGCTAAGGAAAAATAATCTAATCCCGGATAAACACATTGAAAGCCTATTCAAAACATCTCGATGAAATTGACTGAATATTGTAACAATCTGCGTTGCAAATGCCGTGTTAAATTCAGCCCACCTATGAGAAAACACGGTTCAGAGGTACGTGAAAGTGCCTCAAAAATGGAAATAGATAGGAAGGACAAGCGATCTGTCCATCCGCCTGTGGTGTTTTTGTATGGTAACACTGCGTCCCGGGCTTTAGATAGTTACATTCAGTTTACATTCAACGATTATAATAATATCCCATTTCGAATATTAACGGTGTAATTTGCATACAGTAAATTATTAAAACACTTTTCAGTTGCAAATGTACACCCAGATATCCTTTTATTTACCTAAAACATACACATAGCGTAACTATCTAAAGCCCGGGACGCAGTATTACCATACAAAAACACCACAAGCGGATGGACAGATGGAAAAAAAGCAGAGTATAGACAACGCTATTTCTACTTATTTTAAACTTTTTTTTTTTCAGTTATATTCATGACAACCTGAAATTGAAAGCCACACAAGCAACCTCCATTATTTCTCGAATAATTTTAGTGTTGATACTATATTAGATTCACATCAACTGTCCATCTGATGTCTAGGCCTGTCCCTTACGACGCTCCTGATTGGCCAGTCACAGTGCTGGAAATTCTCAATCTCTCTGGAGAGTTCACATAGACAGGATGTATGTTCCACCTCTCCTGAGAGATACGTTTTTCAAAAGTATCTCTCGGGAGGAGTGGAACATACATCCTATCTATATGAACTTTCTCGAGAGAAACTGAGAGTTTCCAGCCCTGTGACTGGCTTATCAACGGCCAATCAGGAGCGTCGTAAGGGACACTGGCCTAGACATCAGATGCACGGTTGATGTGCATCTACTATAGCATGTATTTATATGAAAACAGCTTCCTGATTAGGTCTAATCTACTGAAGAAGGGATCCCTATTTACAGAGAGCCTATCTTTTTCCTCGCTTCGTCTGCTCTGCGTTTCATTTTTCATTTCATTCAACCGTCACCTTTTCTCCTGAATGCCAATCTTAATCTGCTACTTCCATTCCTCCACACTCATACTGACATTCATTCCATTCAGCGCCTCGTCTTCTCTTAGCATCTAGTTACCATAATCACACTATTCGCTCCTCTCGCCTCTCCGGAAAAAAAAGTCAGTGATTGGAAAGCGTCTTATAGACTGGGCTAATTGTAATCTTCATGAACTTAGGCAAGAAAACCTTTGAAAAAAAAATGAGATTAAGACGAGTCTCGAAGGAAGAAAATCCTGAGAGCTGAAAAAAAAAAAATAAAGAAATACGTTTACGTTACGAAAAATCTCCTTAGTAACCTGTCTTCAAAGACCGTTCGAAAGTAAATCACTGAAGTTTTGATGAATTCCCGGATGTTTTGGTTGTCCATTCTGCTCTTCCTTTCGGGTGAGGCGAAAGAATTTCGTGTGTGGAGATTTTCTCTCTCTCTCTCTCTCTCTCCTTAAAATTATATAGTCTAGAAAGGAGAAGAGAACGCTACATGATAATTCAGGCATGGAAACAGATAGAAGGAATAACAGAAAATATCATGGAACTAAAAATATCAGAAAGAGCAAGCAGAGGTAGATTAATAGTGCCCAAAACTATACCAGGAAAAATAAGGAAAGCACACAGGACATTAATCCACTACGCACCAGCATCGATAATGCAGCGTCTATTCAATGCGTTGCCAGCTCATCTGAGGAATAAATCAGGAGTGAGCGGAGATGTGTTTAAGAATAAGCTCGACAAATATCTAAACTGCATCCCAGACCATCCAAGATTGGAAGATGCAAAATATACCGGAAGATGTACTAGCAAACTCTCTGGTAAGACATTAGAGGTGCCTCACACTGAGGGACTGGGGCAACCCGAACGAACTGTAAGGTCTGTAAGGTAAGGTAAGGTCTCTCTCTCTCTCCTCTCTCTCTCTCTCTCTCTCTATCATTTGCAGTTTCATTTGTGTGCAACCTACGAAGCTTTTTATCGTCAAAACATCAGAGTAAACTAATATTGATTCTGGGATCAGGTACGAAGCAAACTGAACTAGGACGAGCTGCTTGCTTTCGCTATTTTGCAAGCTTTTCCGAGAAAAAACAAATATATATATATATATATATATATATATATATATATATATATATATATATATATATATATATATATATATATATATATAATATCTATATATATACTATGTATATATAGTATATATATACATATATTATATGTATAATATAAATATCTATATATATATATATATTATATATATATATATATATATATATATATATATATATAATATATAAATATATACATCGTTAAATTAAGACTGGAAGGGGAGAAGATCTCTTTTTAAGAGACTAATGCTCTTTATAAATCCTTCGCCAGGGAAACTCATTCTGTATCAAGGTGAAATGCCGAAACAGCAAACAATCACGTTATTGTTTCGTTGTCTTCCCTATTAAAGGAAAAAGAGTTATATGTTATGAATGTGTACAGAAATTGTGCGCAAATACACACACACATACATATTTACGTATACATACGTATATATATATTATATATATATATATATATATATATATATATATATATATATATATATATATATATATAATCGTATGTATACCACATATTTTTACTCAAAAGAATCTTGGGAATAATGTGCATTATTTAGCTTGTTCCTTCTTATGTTTACATTTCTGTCGCGTCTATGACAGTAATTTTATATGATTTTGGAACTCAAATCCTAGACCAGCACTAATTTGCTATAGTCCCATATCAGTTGTTCTCCTTAGCTATTTCTGTATAAAATTCGGAAAGAGATACAAAAGTAGTGCTTATATGAGAGGGAAATATGAATATCTTTTGTCCATCAACTTTTTTTAAAATAAATGTTGGAAACAGGCAGTTTAATTTTTGATCTTCTTGCGATTCCAAATAAAGGAGAAAAATTAATCTTTTATCAAAACAAAATAAAGTCCAGAACTCTTCGAATCTGGAGATTTAATTAAATGTAAATTTTTCAGAAGCTACTTTCAATTACGTTTTTTTTTTCCTCCTTTTCTGTTTTATTAGCTATATAACTTTTCAGGTCGAGTCTTCACCTCTTTCATTAAGCTATTTTATTTCCGAACTTTCAACGCCATTCGTTTCTGAAAATGCCCGAAACAGTACCCTGTTCTTTTTTTTTTTTTTTTTTTTTTTTTTTTTTAAGCGCGGGTGGGGGGGGAGACTCACGAAAATTTAGATTTGAGGGTCCCTTTCTGAAACTGTGACTCGCAAAAAAAAAAAAAAAAAAAAG
>NC_061106.1:39353543-39368543 GCF_015104395.2 Macrobrachium nipponense
ATAGCCCCCACCCCCTACCACCCCAACTTCCTTTCTCTCTCTCTCTCTCTCTCTCTCTCTCTCTCTCTCTCTCTCTCTCTCTCTCTCTCCGCAGGGGAATGAAGGTAATCCTTTTACGTTCAGGTGAATGAGCATACGAAGAATAGTTACCAATATCGAGCCTCCTCTCTCTCTCTCTCTCTCTCTCTCTCTCTCTCTCTCTCTCTTATCAGAGGACTGGTGAGAATCTTTTCATGTTCAGTTGAATGGACATATAAGAGTTGAAATCAATTTCCCTTTCCCTCTTTTTTTTTTTTTTTTTTTTTTTTTTTTTTTTTTTTTTTTTTTTTTTTTTTTCTTGTTTTCTTTTTTTTTTCTTTTAAAGCGGACACGGAAACAATCGAAGAAAGAAGCCGGCTTAATCACTGGGAAAATTGGATCGCTTCCAGTTTGTTTCGACATGATGCTAGATTTAACATTCGCGATCCTGTGGTAGGGGTGGAAGAATACTGCCACCGTAGGTCCTGCGTGTCGTAAAGGGTGTCTAAAAGGACACAGCTGCTGTATTACGTGAGGCAGGGAGTATGGGGCAGTCACGCAGATGCAAAGGCACTCTTAGCGTAATGTCCAAAGTGATGGCATTAATACAGGGTGTCCATAAAGTCCCAGTACCATTACAAGCAATATACTTGTAATGGTACTGGGACATTATGGACACCCTGTACAAGCAGGGACGAATTGGATCTGTTTTAGATAGTTCTCATCTCTTTTAACGAGAAGACTCCTCGTTATATCTTCTGAATTTGCAACATCACCCTCTTAAAGCTTCCTTTCCTCATCTTTCCTTTGTTTGGATTACAACTGATTTATCAATCTTGTTCTATTTTTGTACCCTTTAACTGTTCTTCATATTATTTCAGCCAATAATCAGCGTTCTAATTAGACTGAATAAATGACCGACTGAAGATCGGTTTTTCCGGATTATCTGTTAATTAACGATATTGGATATTACTCGACGCCCAAATGAATTAATATGATTTAATTTTGAGTCGGGAACCACTCGTCTGATGTCGAACCCTTCTTGAATACTTGCGATCTCTTCTTTTTATGATTATATCTGAGGGCGATTGCGGAACAGAACCTGCTGTTCAAGAACATGTTAAGAACCGAGTGAAGAAGATAAGTGTGCTTGAAATGATATCTGTCAGAGATCAAGAAATAAGCGAGACGACCTCCATCAGCCAGATGGTTATGAATTTTCTAGGTCCCTTTCAATAGCAGTTGCGTACGCTCAATAATTCCCAAAAATCTGCATTGGCTGGTGGGTTTAGAGCGATCCGTGGCAAATTACAGGAATACAGGAATAGCTCATTAATATCTACGGTAATACTTTCAAAAATTAATTCACGAATAGCTCATTAATATCTACGGTAATACTTTCAAAAATTAATACACGAATAGCTCATTAATATCTACGGTAATACTTTCAAAAATTAATTCACGAATAACTCATTAATATCTACGTTAATACTTTCAAAAATTAATTCACGAATAGCTCATTAATATCTACGGTATACTTTCAAAAATTAATTCACGAATAGCTTATTAATATCTACTGTATATTTTCAAAAATTAATTCACGAATAGCTTATTAATATCTACTGTATACTTTCAAAAGTTAATTCACGAATAGCTCATTAATATCTACTGTATACTTTCAAAAATTAATTCACGAATAGCTCATTAATATCTACTGTATACTTTCAAAAATTAATTCACGAATAGCTTATTAATATCTACTGTATACTTTCAAAAAAAAAAAAATTAATTCACGAATAGCTCATTAATATCTACTGTATACTTTCAAAATCAATTCACGAATAGCTATTTGAATATACTGTTATACTTTCAAAAATTAATTCACGAATAGCTTATTAATATCTACTGTATACTTTCAAAAATTAATTCACGAATAGCTCATTAATATCTACGGTAATACTTTTAAAAATTAAAGCACAAATACCTCATTAATATCTGATTTACTGTACCTTGAGAGGAATTTGCACTCAAGAGGAATTGTTGTGTTAAGTATTCATACATTGGTTTGTACCCTAATCTTTGCCTAGGTAGGTGGTTATGTATGAATAATAAACTTTTAGAGCACATTATTCTCAATATACAGCGATTTTTTATTTTTTTATTTTTTTATTAATGGGTTATCTTTAGTTTAATATTTGAATACATGCCTCGGAAGGTAAGGGATCCAGTAAATAAAAATATGGGACTCCTTACACAATGCATGTCGCCATTCAATTGGACAGAAATAAATGATGGAAATAGTATTGAGAATTATAATAACTACCAATTATTTCGGTATTAAAGTATCTCAGTACTAATAAAAACAACAGCGATTGTTAAAGACCAAATTACCTTGGTTACAACGTTTTGCGAAGTCCATTTGTTCCGTTTTGAGAATTAACAGTAACGTTTATGGCTCTTTTCTTCATAAGTGTCGAACCCATAGCATCTCCGCTCTTTGTCTGGTTTCTGGCAATGAAATGGACAATGGCGACATTGCTTCCCTACCAGCTGGAAACCTCCATAACGAGGAAATGAGAGAAAAAAAACCAATTAAGAACAAAAAAAGTACAATGAGGGGGAGAAATTGAAAAAAAGAAAAAAAGGGAAGAGGGGAGACGCAGTACAGCCAGGCAGAGGGCGGACGTGCGTTTGGAAGTGTAGAGGGGAGAGAAATCAGAGTAGAACAAATATTGGATGTGAATTCTATAACGACATGCGAAGGTAATTGTTGCCCTCTCTCTCTCTCTCTCTCTCTCTCTCTCTCTCTCTCTCTCTCTCTCTCTCTGTGGCCGAAATGATATTTGCATGGTGTAGCAGCTACCAGCTGCTACCTCGGTGTAACTAAGGTCGACACATGCTCAAAGTAATCGCTGCCGTCTCTCTCTCTCTCTCTCTCTCTCTCTCTCTCTCTCTCTCTCTCTCAGTGTAAGTATGGTCGTCACATACTCGCGCTTCTAACGTTCATCTTCATGTACACACACACATACACACACACTGAACCATTTATCTTCTGGATGCTGTGGCCTTCGCTTCCGTTGCCTCTTTCGTCTCATTTATCGATCACATCCGGGGGCTCCTCCCTCCATCCTCCTAAAGCTTCCTTTCTCCAATTTATCGGCCACCATTCTATATGCATCCTTCATGGGCACCGAACTTCTTGCCGCGTCTACGTATAGACACATTTCTGACCCTTGCCCCATTCTTATCACGCTCATATCCTACGCAAACTGATCATCTCGACAACTTCAAACGATTAACTTTCGTTCATATTCAACATCTTAGCGCCTCAGTGGTGTGGTCGGTATAGTCTTGGCCTGCCTCCTCGGTGGCCGCGAGTTCGATTCTCGGGCATTCCACTGAGGGGTCAGAGATGTGTATTTCTGGTGATAGAAGTTCACTCTCGACGTGGTTCGGAAGTCACGTAAAGCCGTTGGTCCCGTCGCTGAATAACCACTGCGTTCCATGCAACGTCAAAACACCAAACAAACAAACAAAATATTCAGCATCCACACTTCACTTCCATACAAGAAAGTTGGCACAGCAATTCTTCTATAATTTCTCAATTCAGCTTCCATGAACATTCCAAGTTTCAAATCCTATCGTGTGCTTACATACTTCTACTTTCTTTGCTGAAACTTTAATGTGACTCTCCTTTTCTCTCATCTTATATTCAGCACAGATTTATTCTCCAGCTCTCCAGCCATTCACGTTGAATTCGTTGCTTTATTGCTATAGCTTCCTTTTTCCTTCACGAACATATTTTTGCTCGCGTTTACTTTCTCTTCATGCAAACGCTTTCAAATCCTGAACCTGGTTTTGCCATTGTTCTTCGCTATCTCCAATCATCCCACCCCAATCACCATCCTTTTTCTTCTCCAGCGACTTTGAACTTTAACCTGCAGTCTGTTATCTAGGTTGACTGCAGTGGAGAACTACTTCTTAATTCCCCTTCCATTCCCATCCCCACCATCTCTCGTTCGTGCATTCTTTGTGTCTGTCACGTTAAACGTCATCCTGTAGTCACGTACGAGATCTCCCCTTCTTTCGTGCAGTTTTATTCTAAATAATATATGTTTTTCTTGCATTAACCTTCTTATTTCCTGATTCGCCACTCGCTGCTTTTATTCTCTTTTCCAACGTCAGGAACCAGTTTACGCTCCATTCTGAACTTTGACCCCGTACGGTAACTTCTGGACAGAGAAACACACGCACTTGTATGAGTGTATAAATATCATATATATACACACACACACACACACACACACACACACACACACACACACACATATATATATATATATATAATATAATATAATATATAATATATTAAAAATAAAAATATTGATATATATATATATATGATAGAATATATATGTGCTACAAAATATATATATATACTATAATTTATATATAATATACATATATATATATATTATATATATATAATATATATATACATGAGTATATATATATATATATATATATATATATAATAATATATATATCGGTATATATGTATACAATATAATATATATGTTTCGTTTACATGAATGAATAAAAAAATCCTGTATATATGATGTACGTATATATATATATATATATATAATATTATTATATATATATATATATATATATATATATATATATACATAATTATATATATATATATAGTATATATAGGTATAATAAAATGTATATATATAAATATTTTATTTATTTATTTTTAAATATTATAATTATTTATATATATATATTTAATTTATAGTAATACGGATATATATATTATTAGTTATATATATATATATATATATTTATATATATATATATATAGTATATATATATTTATATATATATATATATATTATATATTATAACGTATATATATATATATATATATATTAATATATATATATATATTTATATTCGTATATATATATATATATTTATATATATATATATTTTTATATATATATATATATATAATATATTATATTTATAGGTTTATATATATATATAATATATATATATTATATATATAATTAATTAATAATATTATACGTATATATATAATTAATAGTATATATAATATAAAAATTATATATATATATTTGATACCGTATATATATATTATATATATATATAAATATATATATATATTATACGTATATTAGTATATTATAATATATATATATATATATATTTATATAATATTATTATATATTATAATAAAATGATATATATATTTTTTTGTTATATATATATATTTATATAAATTTTTATTTTTTTTTTATATATTATATATATATGTGTGTGTGTGTGTGTGTGTGTTGTGTGTGTGTGTGTGTGTGTGTGTGTGTGTAGCCCTATGTACAGATTATGTATAACAATATGATATATATTATATAAATATATAAAATAAATATAAATATATATATATATATAATATATATATATATATATATTATATATATTATAGTATATATTTACTATATATATCTATAAAGGACAGGGGACAATGAGTCTGTGACGCCTAGGATACACAGCTAATTCCGCTTTATTTTGCTATAGAGGATAAAAGAGAAATGTTGACGGTGAAAAATTAGTCGCCATTAATTAAAAGGCTTGAAGAGTAATTAACTGTCGATACAGCATAAACACCTGGAATTACCCGGAAAGGTATTTTGAGCCGAGCAACAAAGCGAGTTGCTCGTTTCCGTGGCAAATGAAAGCGAGAGAGTAAGAGAGAGTAAAAAAAAAAATTGTCCCCCGTTGTAAAGGCGTTGACATTTCGCGCCCGCGGGATTGCGCGAACCGACAGCCAAGGAACAAAAGGAAGGCGCGAAAAGATGCAATTTTCTTCCCTTTTGGAATGACAGAAAAAGAAAGAAAGGAACAAAAATGGAATAGAAATATTGAATGACAAAAAAAGTAAAGAAAAAATGGAATAACCTAAAAACAAAAGAAGAAAGAATGGAATAACCCCCCAAAAACTGGAATGGCACAAAAATATTTGATAATAAAAAATGGAATGACAAAAAAAAAAAAAAAAAAAAAAAATCGGGCTGCGAGGAGGTGCAATGAAATTTAATTTTTGCGCCATAGAGCAATAATAAGGGAAGTCACCGTTCTTGTGAATGAAGATTAAAAACGATTTTGTTTTTAAGGTTAGTGAGATAAAGTGTTAGTCTGTCTGTATTGCTAGATATGTATGTGTGTTTGTGTGTGCGTGTGTGTCTGTGTATTGTTTATGAAACAGACAGACAGGCAGACCGGTTTTCATTATGTAACATTTTAGCAAACTGAAGAAGAGGTAATTACTTCGCAATTCCTCGTAATAATTTCATGGGCTTACGTTTCTGTAACTGCTGAAATCATTTGTGACCATTTGCTATAAAATTCATAAACAAACGTGATAAAATTTCATGAAATTCGTAATCATAAATTTCATAAACGAACGTAACGTAGTAAATAAATTTAATTAAATTCATAAACGAACCTAATAAATTTCATCAAATTCAAAAACGAATGTAAGAAATTTATGAAATTCATAAACAAACGTATTAAAGAAATTTCAAAAAAATTCATAAACAAACGTATTAAAGAAATATAACATTCATAAACAAACGTTATTAAATAAATTTGATAAAACTCATAACGAACGTATTCAAATTCATAAAATTAAAGAACGAACGTCATAGAACTCATAAAATTCAAAAACGAACGTAATGAAATTATTAAAATTCATAACCGAACGTTACGCTGACCTATCTATTAAGTTTTTTTATAGCCTAAAATGTATGTTTTTTAAAATACTCCAATACGTGACATCCTGAAACAAAAGGAAAAGATTAATGCTACACCCTATGCAATGGCTTAACCTTTTGACGGAACACGGTTCTGACATTTATTCGAAAACAAAAGCGGAAGGCCAGAAAAGAAAGAGTCTGGAAAAAGATTGAATTTCTTTTGGCTTCCCGTTTAATCTCACTTCCCTTTAATCTTTTAAGGGACATAAGGCATCCCCCGATGGTATCTGTACATGTCGGGATGGAAAGACGAGATTTGAAGGACGCAGAATAATAATAAGATAAAGATAGTACCGCTCCCACTTTGAAGACCACAAAATAATAATAAAATAAAAATAGTACCGCTCCCACAAAATGAATATCACCCTAGGTCAGTTCACTTTGAATAAAGGTAGTTCATTCTGATGAAAAAAAAGCGTAGGTAAAGAAAGGTCATTTGCTTTTAAAAGGTGAAATGTTATAGAATTCTTTTAAGAAATGAAAGACAGTGTATCACGCTACGCTCATTGAGTTCGACCTATAAAGGTGAGTTTACACTAGGCTTCACCACATGCTGCATGCGTAAGACTAATCATCAACTCCTCCCAAAGTCTTGTTAGCCCCGCCTACTGGACTGCTCATCAAGACTCATGCCACACCACCAACTCAGCGGACGGGGCTAACAAGACTTTGGGAGGAGTTGGTGACGAGTCTTACACATGCAGCGTGTGGTGAAGCCTAGTGTAAACTCACTCCCAAGAAATACGTCGGAACAATCAAACCCACAGTAGTTGATCGTGTGGCAAGATTTACATCGTTCATTTTTATTCTGTAGTATCTACTATTTCTGTATTAGATACGTCACATACCACAGTGGCAGGTAATAAAGGAAATGTATTGATTCGTACATAATCCGTAACCGAAAATAACTCGCTTCTAGGTATCTACCTGTTTATTCTGATTCGCGCAAACAACGTGGGATCAATAATATTACAAATGTAAAAGTGACTAAACGAACATCCACAAAACAGAGGACGATTCCCTCCTCACGCAGGTAATTATACGCCTAATTAGGCGTAATTGGGCGGCACCTATTTTAGCGCGGCAATTTTTGGGCCTATCGCTCTAGGATGCCAGTTCTAGGTGAAACCGTTCGGAGCACTTTGCACCTACTGTCTCTATCCTTGGCTTTCAAAATCCAGTGATTTTCCATTTAAAATTTTTTTTTTTTTATGGCTTTATAAATCTATGATTTTTTGGAAGAAAATTCTTCTATTCCCATTTCTTTAATGGCTTCTATAAATCTATGAATATTCGGAAGAAAATTCTTTTATTCCCATTTCTTTAATGGCTTCTATAAATCTATGAATATTCTGATGAAAATTCTTCTATTCCCATTTTTTTAATGGCTTCTCTAAATCTATGAATTTTCGGAGGAAACTTTATAATTTGCGTTGGTTATTTGTCTAATCTTATTTTTCGTGTTCTGCCAATTCTGAACTTATTATTTTACTCTTATGAATGGCTTGTCCGAATGAAAAAGCGGAGCATTGTAGCTACAAGAACACAATTGCAGTTTTATTTATTACTAATATTAGACTATTGAAATCTGGTGTACAATGTCCGTAGATTAATACAATCTAAGTGAATGTTGCATAAAATATTCACTTATATGTCTATTAATCTA
This sequence comes from Macrobrachium nipponense, assembly GCF_015104395.2. Taxonomy (NCBI): domain Eukaryota; kingdom Metazoa; phylum Arthropoda; class Malacostraca; order Decapoda; family Palaemonidae; genus Macrobrachium; species Macrobrachium nipponense. The sequence goes on from NC_061106.1 coordinate 39,362,076, forward strand.
CGGACATTGTACATCGGATTTCAATATATATAGATTTCGTATAATATTAGAATACTTATACCATGAAATATGACATTAGGGGCATTACACTTTTTCTTTAATCTAGGGACTGTAGGCTGTGATTGTTGAACGTAGAAAGAAAGAAAGACATTTAACTAGCAAACGTCCACAGAACAGAATATCCATATGTAAAAAAAAAATTAAATAAAATAAAAAAGCGTTGCGGGGTAGCGCCGTTAGTGTATCTCTCGCGGTGCACTGTAGGCATTAGTTGAGGTCATTTGCCACGTCCCTTCGGCCTATAGCTGGAACCCATTTCATTCCTTTTATTGTTCTCCTTTTCATATTCTCTTTCTTCTGTCTGACTGTCCACCCTCTCCTAACAATTTTTTTCACAGTTCAACTACGAGGTTTTCCTCCTGTTACACCTTTGAAACTATTTTAGTAATTGACTTTCAATGCTGAATGACCTCATAGGTCCCAACGCTTGACCTTTGGCTTAAATTTTATATATTCATCTACCATTCCATTCCATTCCATATATGAACAATAGGAAAGGCAAAAGATCGAATAACGGATAGTCATCGTGTAAAACAAAATACAACGAACATAATTATGCAGGCGATTTACCCATGTGCAGAACAGGTCAGAAAAGTAAGGCAGTGGTGCACAGCAGTTTAGGGTAATGTTACAGATTCTCTTTAACTCGGTAACATCAGTGAAAATAACATCGACAGCAGAGGAACGTCACACCTCCGATAATATAGTAGATTTACATCACCCGTGCACCTGATGTTTAGGCCCGTCCCTTACGACGCTCCTGATTGGGCTGTTGATAAGCCAATCGCAGGGCTGGAAACTTCAGTCTCTCGAGAGATTTCACATAGGCAGGATGTATGTTCCAACTCTCCTGGGGGATACGCGGATGAGCTGGTAGAAGCTTTTTCTTGAATTGAATGTCTCCGGAAGTGGTCAGATAGGTGTGTCTTCTGGTTATGGTCTGTTTATAAATAGGTAAAGAACGAAAGAACACTTAAAAGAACAGGACCATTCCAACAAAATAGATATCCAAGGTCAATTGGCTTTGTATAAGATATGAGTAGTTACAATATTCCATTACAATTTAATTCTAGAGCAGTGTTTATTAAACGTAATTGTGCAGCGGACCACTTTTATTAGAATGACTCATGTAGCGGAACCCTTATCATGATAATTTCGCTCTTGGGTTTAAAAAGTGTTTCCAGAGTATAATGAATAATACTAAAATTCCTACTGAATTATTTATTGATGGCTTATCTTTAACATAAATGTTTACATTTTACTTAAAATAGCTTTCACAACATTATTAATTTTGCCATTTTGCAATTTTGCACACAAATTTTAGTGAACTTTACAGCAACGCTTCCTCCTGAGGACCCCTGGGGGTCCGCGAAGACCACACTTTAAGAAACACTGTTCCAGAGTTCGTAAGACTTAATAAAAAAAAATATCTTCAAAGTTCTTCCAAATAGCGCTCCAGAGCTGCTTATAGAAATAGAGGGGAAATGTTGAGACGATGGGGAAGGAAAGAGAGGCCGAACGCAGGACATGTTTGACGTTAATCCTCGAATCGGATTCGTGAGAGAATTCGGAATGCCTGGACCCTCACCTCAGACGGGACATCATCCATTTGTGCAAAAGTATGATGAATGACAAAAAAAAAAAAAAAAAAAAAAAAAAAAAAAACATTTGTAGACAAATACAAGATTTTACAAAACAGATTAATAAGCGTTATGCACAGTAAATTATATGTTATGTACAGTAAATTAAATGTTATGTACAGTAAATTATATGTTATGTACAGTAAATTTAATGTTATGTACAGTAAATTTAATGTTATGTACACTAAATTTAATGTTATGTACAGTAAATTTAATGTTATGTACAGTAAATCTAATGTTATCGGCGGGACAGAAATACTGAATTGAATCATTTGTTTCTTCATTAGTGAAGACTTCTGACAGTTTCTTGTCTGTTTCTTATGTAGTTTGGAGCGTCTCAGTGGCGTGGTCGGTATGGTGTTGGCGTACCACCTCGGTGGCAGCGAGTTCGATTTTCGGGCATTCCACTGAGGGTCAGAGATGTGTATTTCTGGTGAAAGAAGTTCACTCTCGACGTGGTTCGGAAGTCACGTTGCTGAGTAACCACTGGTTCCTATGCAACGTAAAAACGCCATTAAAAAAAAAAAACTAACGCAGTTTGGGTTGAGGTTAATTTAGCAATAATGTGATTTGTCATAATATTATATATGAATATCAGAAATTAAGCACGCGTTATTTTTCTCTCGTCTACTTCACCTACCGTAAACAATGGAGACCTTTAGTGAGTTGATCATGTTCTCCATCATCCCAAACTTTCTTCGAGACCCCTGACGTTAAGAACAGCGCCAACAACGATACTGAAGATGAAAATGATAACGAAATAATGTCACAAAACTAGCTGCTAGTGAGCGGGTGAGGATTCCTTCTCCACGGAGGCAATTACCGCTAATTAGACGTAATTTGCCGTCATCTATTTCAGCTGAGCAATTTCGCTCTAGGATACCAATTGCTGGAGAACATTCCAGACCCTTTGTCCCCCACTTTTGTCGCCCGTCTCTCTCTCTCTCTCTCTCTCTCTCTCTCTCTCTCTCTCTCTCTCTCTCTCTCTGTTGGTTCTGTGTATCCCAATAAAAGCTTTTCCTCTGTTCATTATATTATTTTCCAGCGTGAACTAAATTTCCTTTCTCCAAACTTAATTTCTTCAAAACATTTCACTGCACCTTTCTCTCTCTGCTTCTCCACAGTCTTCCCTTTGATGTTTTCTTTGTCTATATCTTTATATGTTTTTCTTTTGGTATTGTGTTTATCACGAATAATCTTTCATACCTTTGTCAGCTTTTTTCGCCGTGAGACTTTTTCCTCTTTCATTTAATTCATACCGAAATTATTTAAAAAAAAACTTATGTTTTATGAGATTTAATAAAACGGCCGGCTTTCGCTCTTTGTAATTTGACAAAGCTTTTCTTTCCATAATATCCCTTACCAAACTTCCTAACTTCCTCTTGTAAACTTATACTTCATCACAATTAAATTACGCCTCCGTAAATCTGCATTCTCTTTCCTTTCTGTTGTTCCTTCTTTTCTTTCTCTGGGGACAGCAGACTTCTGGCAGTTTCCTCCTCCTCCTCCTCCTCCTCCTCCTCCTCCTCCTCCTCCTCCTCCTCCTTCTCCTCCTCCTTTTATTTACAGATTTTGAGAAATTGCATTTGAGTCCTCGAGAGTTCGCATCTGTCATCTCTGAGGGCATTATTTATAGTCTCCTTCCAAAAACATATCGCTGGATTCCAGGACGTATATTTTATATTACGTTTTATTGAGTAATTATTGCATACATACACCAGCTTCTATATACGCATGAGAACGTACTAATTATATATATATATATATATATAATATAATATTATATATATATATATATAATATATATATATATAATATTATATCTATATATATATTATATATTATATTTATATTTATATGCAACTATACGAATGTAAAGAGAGTTCCAGGGAAGTGAAGCTTTGTGTTAATAGACAAAGTGGAAAGCACAGACAAAAAAATGTGAATGGGAACCCTTTCAAACCCTTTGCAACGTGTCATCTGTTGTGTCTCAAATACCAGAAGAAATATGAAGAGAGAGAGAGAGAGAGAGAGAGAGAGAGAGAGAGAGAGAGAGAGAGAGAGAGAGAGAGAGAGATCACTGCGATATACTTCTAGGCAGATGAAACCAGGATTTCAGGGCATAGGTAGATCAAAGGGTTTACCTTTAGTTTGAGATCAAATTCAACAAAATTTGAAGCGATCGGGTTTCAGTCTTTAAACCTCTCCTGACCTCGCACTGATCCTACCTTTACTTACCCATTGTATATTCCTAAAAATGTTTATATATATCTTATATATATGCTACGCGTACGTCGCAAATTAGCACAAAAGAAAACCATTTCTAAATGTACATTATAGCTGCTGCCTTAAAAATAACTGAAAAACTGTCATTTGTACATGGATAGGCATTTTCAAATTTGCTTTAGAGTGTGTGATTAGTTGCTTTTTAAGTTTACTTTGAATAATGAGATTAAAGAGGCAGAATTCTACTGGTTTTTAAACATGATTCATTAACACTGAATATCATTCAAGTTTACGAAAAGGTACAGGAAGCGGTAACGCCTCGAAAATGCATAAAATATAGACTATGTAAGTTTGCACTATAAGTTCGCCCGGTGTATTACTAAGCCGGAACTTGATCTGCAAGTTAGTACAAATTAGAGAGGTCGTTCTTAATTGACATTTAATTATGATGATGTCGTAGGTCATAAACTGCTAAACGGTCTGCTATATCAGCTTTAATTTGTTCTTCGTTTACCCTCACTACTGCGAAATGAATATTGATACAGAATACTTCACGTGCCATTGTGACTCAGAGTTCGTAAATTTGTACATTTATTTACGTTGCCTGTTGTTGCTACAAGGTAATTCTAGTTATTAGCTATGCAGCCATCTGTAATTTACGTATTTAATTCAGAGTTTAAGTGTGCGTAATTATGATAGCCAGGTGAGGTGTACAGAGAATAGGTGTCTATCTAACTGATCATCGTTGATATTGCAGCGTAGACGGCTATCTTATCAAGCTATATCTTAAAGGCAACGATGCGAGACAAACGCACACATTTTCCTTAGGCGAACAATACTCCCAGGGGGAACATTCTTAGAAATTTCCCAAGTCCACTCCAAGTGAGATCATTGCAAGGTATTGTGAGATTTTTATGAATAATAATAATAATAATAATAATAATAATAATAATAATAATAATAATAATAATAATAATAATAATAATAATAATAATAATAATAATAATAATAATAATAATAATAATAATAATCTAAGGGGTCCACAATAATAAAAAATGTTGCGAGTCCGTGTATAATTTTTAAAACTCTGTACAAAAAGCTTTCGAACCCTTCCCTGGGTTCATCTTTAGTCCAAATGAACAATTAGGTGCACAATGTACTGAGGTGAATTTAAAAAACAAACAAGAGTCGTTGAAGATTGTTGACACCGGTCAACAACAACAACAACAACAACAATAATAATAATAATAATAATAATAATAATAATAATAATAATAATAATAATAATAATAATAATAATAATAATAATAATAATAATAATAATAATAATAATAATAATAATAATAATAATAATAATAATAATAATACGTCTGAAAGCAATATGAAAATGATTTCCTATCAGCTCACGAATCAGGATTCATGCCATGACGTATATCTTCGGGATTTGCTCGCAAAGTCCAGGTCAAGTCAAGGAGATTGTAAGTGTTTATGCGTTGTTAAAATAAATAAATAACGCAGTGTCCATATAAAAACAAACCAGATTTTATTTTTACATGGCATAAAACGCAAGGGAAGAGTTTTGCAGATGTTTGTTTGTTTGGGTGTACAGAAGAAGTGAGCCTTTACTCTACGATACTTGTCACGTTTTGGTAGCGTTTGTAAGTGTGTGTGTGTGTGTGTGTGTGTGTATATATATATATATATATATATATATATATATATATATATATATATTATATATATATATATATTATATAGTTTCAGACCTCTTCTTTGGAAAACTGCCCACTTTGATTTCATCTTTTACAAATAATACAATTTATTTATGTGGTTGTGGATTATTATTGTATAGTTCTTCACGACATTGTGAATTTATGAGCAGTAGTGAAAGTAAAAGTAATAGAAAAATTAATCCGCTGTTTTTTCTTGTCAGACCGAGCTTGTTGTAGTTCACCCTGCCCTTCTCAGTCTCTTGATGATAATAATAATACAGGAGGCAAATAGGCCCATCTTCTGAAGTTTTAAAGTGGATCAAGATCGTACAACAATGGAAAATTCTTTAGCTCACGAGGACTCTCATCTCCTTCGTCAGGAGCCCTTGAAGCAGAATATTTGTATTGTTATACCAATATGCTACAAAAATGATAGAAAATGTGTGTTTTTGTCTTTGTATGTGTCAGAGCGCAGTTTATTTAATAATGACAATAATAGTACAGGCTTTATCGAAGATCATGGCTATTTCAGCCACGTTTAAATAATGACTCTCTGAGCTGCGTTTATTTAAATAATGGCTACTTGAGCCGCGTTTATTTAAATCATGACTATTTTAGCCGCGTTGATTTAAATAATGGCTATTTCAGCCGCGTTTTTTAAAAGTAATGGCTATTTCATCCGCGTTTATATAAATAATGGCTATTTCAGCCGCTTTTATTTAAATAATGGCTATTTCAGCCGCGTTCATTTTGTATAGAAGTTTCTCTATTCTTATTACTGACTTTTCTTCTGTACTCAAGTTGGCTATTCAATAGCCAACTTGAGTACA
>NC_061106.1:39373543-39386043 GCF_015104395.2 Macrobrachium nipponense
TCTGAGAAGAGGAAATATTCTGTGTTAGGACCATTTCGTGAAGAATAGGTTGGTCCACATTCCTCATTCTTGCTAACGGAATTCATTTGCATCAGTCATTTTTCTGGACCTTTCTGTCTGTTGGGTAACTTCATAAAATTACTGCTTAGAAATAATGTTAAATGAACATTTATTTCTATTTTTTTTTATCAATTTCGTCACTCGCGGAACTGTGCCATCAGTGTACCTCACGCGGTGCACTGTAGGCAACACTTAAGGTCTTTTGCAGCGTCTCTTCTCCCCTGGCTCCTTTTTTTTTAATCAATTTCATCCCTCGCGGGGGCTTGCCATTAGTGTATCTCACGCGGTGCACTGTAGGCAATAATTAAGGTCCTTTGCAACCCCCTTTCATTCCTTTTACTGTACCTCCGTTCATATTCTCTTTCTTCCATCTTACTTCCCACCCTCTCCTAACAATTGTTTCAACATTTATTGTCGACGCTGAATGACCGCATAGATCCCAGCGCTTGCCTTTTGGCCTGGATTTTCTTTTGATAAGTATTATATCCTGTAGATATTCTCTTCTTGACTCGATAACCCTAAATATTTGACGAGGATAATTTTCCTTTTATCTCTAAACTACAAAGGGCTGCAGAAAGCGTTATGAATTATGCGAAAAAAAAATCGTAAACAATAGTGAGCAAATACATAAAAAATATCTGGCCCAGGCGTGACACGCGGAAGACAAAAGGGTAGGCACCTTTTATCAGGAAGTGGAAACGAAAGATTTGAGAAAAATGGGGCCGTGAAGTTGGCGAAAGATATGAAGGAAGGATAAATCAGGAGTCACTTTTCGCCCCGTTTCTCATAAATGCTGCACGGCGCGATGGACCTCGGGATTTTTCGGTTTTAGAAAACATTCCACCCGAAGAATTATTCACCAACGTCTGCATAAATATTAACCCCGAGAGCCACCCCTTCCCCACCTCTCTCTCTCTCTCTCTCTCTCTCTCTCTCTCTCTCTCTCTCTCTCTCTCTCTCTCTCTCTCAGCAGCAGAAATACTTAAGTTATACCGCCTGATTATATTATCGTTTCTGTTTGTATATTCTTGTGAGTAATGCTCCACTGCGCTTGAATAGTAAGTGGCTATTTATCTTCGTAATGTAACAGACTTGCGCTTCGCAATAAACACGACAGCTAATGAAACTGTAAATAGCTTTTAGATTCATTTGTGAATTTATCTTTATTTCTTAAGAGTTAGTCATCTCAGGAGGTACATTTAGCTACTTTACTTTGGGTGACGACTTCGTAAGCATTGCTCAGAAACTTTGCTATGTTTGCAAGCAATATTTTTTGTCTGCTAACTGCTCATGTTTTGATAAAATTTATTTGATTTGTGTTCTCTTTCAATTTATTTATTGGTAATATTTTTTTTATCGATAATAATGAAATTAATAATCATCTTTTGTTTTGTGTTCTCTTTATTTTTTTTATTGATGATAATTGTTTTATTGATAATAATTACATTAATCATAATCCTTTGTTATAAAAGTCTGCGTGGTATACGTATGAATTTGTTTTAACATAGTCTACGGGTAAAGAACTCCACTTTTAACTATGACAAAATTTTAAACGAGAAAATGCAAAGTGGCATAATATTTTATTCAGAACAAGAAATTATTTATCCTCCAGTTTGCAGCATAACCGGAAATGCAGATGAATAAAACGTCAAAGGGGAAATAAATTGGATAAATTAATAATATAGGTCATTTTTATGCATAAAAAAGAAAGGGAGTTGCTGGAGTGTAATGAAAATACCCCGATACAGGAGAATTGAAATGATATCATTCTAAGGAACGTGAAAATTAAAAGTGTGAAACTAATTTAACGAATGATAAGGATTAGAAAGGGGGCAAGATTTGTGTAATGAAATAACAATGTACTTGCAGAAAGAGGGAAATTTGTCCATCTTGCAAGAAATGGGATTTCCTAACAATCACATCCTGTCGGCGAAGGAAATAATCATAACAAGGAAAATAAGTAGCCACTTATATCGAATATAAACTTGCTGACCTACAAAATGAAAAGAGGAAAATAATTCTCCTTCTTTATGCGAAATAAGGTTTCGTCAAAAGATCGCATCTTAGCGAAGGAATGAAATTGGAAAACGACCTGAAAACATTCCTCTCCCGGAGGGAAAACTGGAATGGGAGGAAATTTGACATCCGAAACCCAGCTTCCATGACAGAGAAGGAAAAGGAAAACAGCCTTACGGGAGATGAGAGGGCAAATGGAACGAGACAGTAGAATAATGGAATGGTGTAATCAAGTTTTCTTTGCTGAAAAAGAAAATGGGAAAAATCACTGCCAGAAAGATGAAGCCGTCATATGAAACTTCCATTGAGATAGAGATATAAAGATGCGTGAAATCGCTCGAGATAATTCTAAATATTATAAGAAAAAATGGAATATATATTACAACCAAGGAATAAATAAAAATGGCAATTTGGTGTTCGACCAGTCCACAAAAAAAAAAAAAGGTTGCTGAGAAATCACAAGAGATAAGTCTTTTTCTTCCCAGAATATTACAGAACTCTGAAGAAAAGTCGCATATGAAACTTGCAGTTCTTGGAGGAGGAGGAGGAGGAGGAGGAGGAGGAGGAGGAGGAGGAGGAGGAGGAGGAGGAGCCCCCAAAAATAGTCTCCCGAACGAATGTTGGTCTTTTGACAGCTTGAGCAAAGCACTATCCGAAATATAAGAAAGGGTTAGTCTTACAGTATTTAAAAAAAAAATAAAAAATACCATAAATATCACCTCATGAGATGGAAGAGAAGCGAGTGAAGCATGAATTTCCCCGAGGAGAGAACGTGAAATAGTTACTCTTAAGTCTATGATGCAAAGTACAGTAACTAGACGCAATTTTCCTTCAGACAAAACACAGGGATCAGAATGAGTCGTGTACTCAAACGCCTCAGTGGCGTGATCGGTAGCCGCGAATTCGATTCTCGGGCATTCCATTGAGGTGTGAGAGATGTGTATTTCTGGTGATAGAAGCTCACTTTCGACGTGGTTCGGAAGTCACGTAAAGCCGTTGGTCCCATTGCTGAATAACCACTGGTTCTATGCAACGGAAAAACACCATACAAACTAACAAACGAGTCGTGTACAGGAGGAAACGTAAATGGACACGAAATGTCCTCTTCGTATCTCCATCTTGATTTTCGGTTTATTTATTTTTTTTCTCTTTTATTTTCATCAAGACTTCCGTGAGGATTCGACAGTTCTTTAGGGCATATACGAACATATGGTAAATTTATATGTTACCAAATTTGTCACATTAAATTGAAAAGAGAAGAGAGAAACAATGATTTATTATCCAAGTAGCATAAAATTAGAGAGAGAGAGAGAGAGAGAGAGAGAGAAAGTAAATCAGTGCTAAAGTAAGAATAAGATTATGGGCAACATACCATCAAATTTAAAAGCTATTTGAGAAATAAGAATATCTCGTCTTTTGTGCAAATAAAGCAAAATCCACGTTCCCAGGACTACTGGAAGAATTGAAAGTCAAAAGTCCAGGAACGGAACGACCCCGCCCCCCTCCCATTTCTACCACACCCCCCCCCCCCCCCAGAAAAAAATGGGGGAAATGACATCCTCGCATCCTTCTCTGTCAGGGGAGGGTATATAAGTACATGCTAATTTCCTCTTGCAGCTCTAAATATAGAAGCCTTTGGGGGGAAGGGGAGGGGTATGGGGCACCTCTCCCTTTTGTCAATACCACGCGTAGCCTCCTCGAGGTCTCCCCAAAAACTCTTGCCCTCCCCCTACCCCAAACCCCCCACTTCATTCCCCATCCCCCGCGCCCTTAAGTTGCCTTTCCTTAGCCCATATTAACTTTTTTAAATGCGACCCGGTCTGGACGTATAACGATTTTTCCGTTAGGGATGGAAATAGTCATGGAGTTCCTGGAAAGGTTTTGGAAATATGGAATTACAATCTGGAAGCGTAGCTTGGCAAAAAAAATATATAAAAAAGAATTAGAAGATCTATATCTTTTTGAGGGGGATAATTAAGGTTACGTATATTCTTATAAAATAAAAAAAATAGCATATGGAGACCATTGCAGTCACAAAATTATAAAGGTATTTTGTCAGTCGTTTGTAACCTGGGTTTTTAGCATTGCTATGAATTAGCTTAATTCATCAATTTCCGCAAACTCTCTCTCTCTCTCTCTCTCTCTCTCTCTCTCTCTCTCTCTCTCTCTCTCTCTCCTATAACAATTTGTATTTATGAAGCTAAATAATATACAAAAGACAAACCATTAGATATTTCAACGATCAAGTGTATATGCCTGAATATCGAAAATTTAAAATAATATATATATAAAATAAAAATAACAGAGTTCCAGACAGAAACTGACACTATGAGGTCAATCTTACCTTTAGCTATTGTCGTAGATAATCATAGAAATAATAGCGACTTTAAAAGAGTCCGTCAAAACAATTTCTTCGGTATTCGCGTCATCGTTGTAATTCTTCGTGACAACTTGAAGCTTTTTACGTCGATGATGATTCCTTCATTTCACCGGTCGTACATTTATTATGAATGGTCATTGAAAGTGGCGTCAGTGACCGTAGCAGTTGCGACTCCAGATTGTGAGATAAAAAAAAAAAAACAGGTTATCTCTGAGACACGAGCAACGTCTGTGAATGGTAGTAGTAGTAGTAGTAGTATATCCTTGCCGATGAGATGAGAGTCAGTCTCCTATGATGAAAAATAACCACTCAGCGTGACTCGCAACACTAAATACGTAAGTGTTTCAAAATAAAGAAAAAGCATTTTCGGTTTAACAAAAAGGGTCAACGTAGGTAAACCGGAGGACTAACAATCGCCTCGTCTTGGAGGAATGATTCCGAGATAAGCACTTGTTGCGCTTCTCGCCACAATTCACCAGCAATCGCGGAGGACGACCGTGGGATCGACCTGTTCTGGTGGCTGCCTAGTCGGCAACTGGCAGCTGGCTCTGGCTGGCTGGCAGGTCTGCCGCCTCTAACTGTCACGCCAGGAGGGAACTGACGCCAGTGGCGGTGGATCCTCCGCTCTCATGTGGATCTCGCCAACACACACTTACCAAAATAAATGATAGAGATCGAGAAAAATATTGATGAAGAGGAACAATAGTGGGTCTTGGTTACATGTCTTTTGGTTTGCCACTAGCTAGGAGGAATGAATTTATGACCAGTGATTTTGATGGTGCGAGGCACGAGTGTTAGTCTTATTATTTGTGATTTCCCAACTTTCAAGCGATTCTGGACCAAATAAAATTATATATACGTATATATATATATATATATATATATATATATATATATATATATATATATATATTCACCTGTGCTGATGTTTTATATATATATATAGATATATATATATATTATATATATATATGATATATATATATATATATATAATATATATATAACATTTATATAGTGTGTGTGTGTGTAAATATTATACATATGTGTGTTTAGCTTTATGTACTACTTACGGGCTGCTGAAGAGCAAGAGCCCGTGCCAGCATAAGGCTGGTTTAATCTATCATTATCATTATATACTCATGCATGATGTATGATGTTTAAGTATCAATTCTGGGTTTGGAGAAGTTCCTCTCCTCTAAACCTGTCAGAAAGCAGTCATCCATCCACCCGTGAGGTCTTGGTTACCTGTTGTGAGTCTCAACAACTTCGTTGATATCTACCCGAAGACAGGAATCCATCCAGCCGCTTAGTCAAGGTTACTTGTTGGACGAGAGATGTCGTGAGTCCTATGCAGACATATTTCCTAACTATCAATCCTCAAACAAATGAGGCAAAAAAGTAAGTGCTTCTTTTTAGGTAGTACATGACCCTGACTTGCTGCGGTGAGATGAAAGAGGGTCTAATCCTCTGATCACTCATTCAAAAACCTATCAGGTAAACATTTAACCAGAACAGAGGTTAAAGTCAAACACCTTCGTCAAGAGGCTGCTGTTTATGTAACGCGACCCATTAGCATATTTATGTTCCCAACCGGAAAAAAAAATGAATCTCGACCCGAAAGGTTTTCCCTCAGACCATAGACCAGGAGAAAATTGAATGTTTGTGTACAAAGCCTCGAAAGTCAACAATTTCGACGTTTCGTAACGTTTTTTTTTTTATTTTGAGGGAAGACCTCATCCTCTTACCCGAGACTTTCGGAAGAAGAATTTTTGTTTTATGCTTCACTGCGCCCCCAGGTTCTGCTCGCGGGAAGGAGAATCAAGAAGACAACAGGAAGAGGCTTGCCCCTCGAGCAACCCCCCTCCTCTCCACGGCTCCCACCATGCGCCCCCTCCCCCCCTCTCTCTCTCCTCCTCCTCCTCTCACACTCCCTCTCCCTCACTCTATCTTCTTTAAGACATTTCTCATTTTCTATCAGCGCAGTCCATTTGACAACTTTGACATTTTTTGATTAAGGCTGTTTTGATGTATCTTAAAAAGTGATCGACGATGCACATAGTAGAGCAAACACACAGTGATTTTGTTTGTGTCGATTGTTGATTCTAGATTTAACCACTAGGGGACGTAGCCACAATCAGTGTCCCCATAAAACCAGGAAGTGGATATGTACTGGAAAACTTTAATTCAGAGCGCATCTCGTGCATATATGGGAACACACGGGTGCCACTGATTACGGTACATTCCATAATTGTACAGATGGTGTACAGAAGGACATAGAGGGGTATGTTTGTCAAAATGTTGTTTCTGTGCATATACACGTATACATTTGCAAGTGCATGTACTGTATACAGGTGCATGGGCATCACAGACTAAGAAAGTATCCGTGTGGATATATATATATATTTCCATATATTATATATATTATATATAGATATATATATAATAGTATATATATATTATATATTAATTATTAATATATATAATGTTTAAATGTGTGTACACGAGTGTTTCCGTTCGTTCAGCAAAGCATATTGGCGTGTGTGAATGCGCACATAAATTGATTTGTAATGGCACTCATATATTGATCTCGTTATCAAAATATATTTTCCCCTCTCGAACGTACCCAACCCTGTATTTTACCGCGCTGGTGAATAATCATGCACCCGTTGTAAAACTGGAATGTTTATCTTGTATTTACGTCCAATGTTAGTATGTTACGCAGAGCGATTTTCATTCCCGTGTTAATTTTGTGTTTGTAATACCTTCCAGGTAAACGTGTGGGCTCTATAACGGTGTGTTTGATTTCCTTTTCCATATTATTTTCTTCATGTTTTGTATGACCGTTATTAGATTCTGTTTAATTTTATATAAATACGTATTGATACGCCCATTAATACGTATTTCCACATGCCTGTCATTTCATCATTACTGACTTGAAAAGGTGAACCGTGAAAAGTTGGCAGTTATTTCGACAGACTATTTGAGAAATTAATTAACTCCTCGCATTTTCTAAAGTTTTCAAAGTTTGTCTCTGAATTGTCCGCCAATTTCCACAGAAAATCGATATCCCTTTTGTTCTTCGTGCATTCTTACATCCTGTTCACGGGTTAAGCTCACTGCCAGGGCGCAGTTTTCCTTCTCAAGTTATTACTGAGAATTTACGTCGATCTTCCCGCCTAATGGATTTGTCGATCTTCCCGCCAAATGGATTTGTCGATCTTCCCGCCAAATGGATTTGTCGATCTTCCCGCCAAATGGATTTGTCGATCTCCCCGCCAAATGGATTTGTCGATCTTCCCACCAAAATGATTTGTTTAATGATTCTCGCTTTGTTTCTTTCCTACGCACGAAACTTGTTTATTTTTGTTTTGTGTAGTTCATTTAACAACCCAGTAGTTCTGAGAAACCATTGGCATAATGCTCTTTTCACATCCATCTTTGTTTTGATTTTAATATCAAACATAAAAGTATTATTTTGCCCTGTTTTTTCTAGCCATATAGTAGGAGAGCGTCCTTATGAGAGTCGAAAGAATTATGGTTATTTTTTTTTTTTTTTTTTTTTTAGATCAGAGCTAAATGTTACTAATAACCCCTCGAATCTGTTGATACAATAATTGCAGTTTATTAAACAAACTGTCAGTAAATGAGAGAGAGAGAGAGAGAGAAAGAGAGAGAGAGAGAGAGAGAGAGAGAGAGTCCTTATACAGACCTTACCTTACAGCTCGTTCGGGTTGCCCCAGGTCCCTCAGTGTGAGGCACCTCTAGAGAGAGAGAGAGAGAGAGACCTCAACCATCGTACGATATGTTCCCAACAACGTGCAGATTAGAAGACGCATCTTTGAAACCCTACGTACCCATTTTACATGTAACACTCATCGCACAGTTGGTTTTTCAGCCCACATTTCATATTCACGTCTTTTCTTCCCTATTCCTAATGCTATCTCGCGCCTTCCGTTCCAAAGGCCACCACGCCACAGGAGAAGAGGAACCAGAGCATCTCTAAACAGAAGTTTTTGGGGAAATGTGTGAATCTCAGGGCGTGAACTTTAATTTCCTTTTGGGGAGAGGAAGCAACATTCACGCGAGCGTTAAATATCTCGTTTGCCTCGGGATGCTGCATCTACGATCTCCAATCCTGCCGCAATAGGAGGAGTGAGCACAGGAAGGAAGGCAGATTAAGTGCAGCAGTGAAATAAAAGGATATCTTTAACGTGTGTTCAAATTAAACATTTTATGTTGCTTGTGCATTAAACACAAGTTTACTAATGTAAAATATATATACATATATATATATATATATAGATATATATACATATACTATATATATATATATAATATATTATATTATATATATATTATTATATATATATTATTATATATATAATATCAGATATATATAAGTTAAAAAGTGTTAAAACAGGAATACCATCTCAATGTCTAAAAAGGCCCATTAAAAACACTGGGGATTTAAAGCTAAGGACTAAATTTCGGTGGACTGACTTCCACCCTTATAGATGTGTATATGTGTGTAAATGTGTATACACACACAGACATATATACACAATATATGTATACATATTACATATAGATGATCATGACAGCTCGCCCAATCGAGACGTTTGTACGTGCAAAAATAAATATGGAAATTGCGAAATGATTGTAAAGCAGCGGAACGATCTGCTGCAATTGGCATTTTCGAGTAAACGAGAGGGGAAGTAAAAGGCCAGAATTGCTGCCGTTGTTATAATAAGAGAATAAAATATTAATGCGTTAAGGGGTAACGTGAGGGAAGAATTAAATTATTAGTTTGGATTTATTACGTATTATTTACAATGGAGGGCAAACCATGTCAATAGCAAAATTTCGCTTTAGAAGGAAATATCTTGAATGACTCTATAGTTACTAATCATTATAGCACGTGCTCACACACACACACACACGCTCTCTCTCTCTCTCTCTCTCTCTCTCTCTCTCTCTCTCTCTCTCTCTCTCTCTCTCATGGAAATACTCCATGTCAACAATATTTTCAGAATGAAATGTCGTGGATTCTCTCTCTCTCTCTCTCTCTCTCTCTCTCTCTCTCTCTCTCTCTCTCTCTCTCGTGCTGCGGCGCTCAGATGGAAATAAAAAAAAAATTGTATAAGCCTAACTTCAAGGAGGCTTTGGCCAGACACGAGAAGGATTTGGTAAGCTGCAGTGGAGACTTTTTCTCATCTTGTCGAGTTGGGTGCTCAAGGACCTTGCAACTTGCGACGCTATTTTTTATTTTATTTATCTATTTATTTTTTGTTGGGGGGGGGGGGGGGGTGGGTTGACTTGAGGTGAATTTCCAACGCCATGCACCTTGGTTACAGGTCATTGCTCGCGATATTATTTCATATTTATTTCGTTGAAGGCCTTGACATTTAGACGCGCCGCTGTGTGATGCTTAGGGCGTGCTTGCTGTTAGATGACAACGAACGAAATGGTCAAAAAGATAGAAAATTGATACCGATACCTGCCGGAAGTGGAAATGCCCGGGTATTCTTCACAAGATAAAAATTTTTGAGAGAGAGAGAGAGAGAGAGAGAGAGAGAGAGAGAGAGAGAGAGAGAGAGAGAGGTGGGTGGAGGCGATTTTTTGTCAATATTTCCCTGAAAATCGGAAAAATTGAACTAAAACCCTTAATGCAACTTTTGAACATTCTACAAAAATAAATAAATAAATACATAAACTACAGTTTGTATAAAGAAACCAAATCAGAGTATCTTCAAATTATGTAGGCTAAAAATACTGGAATTCGAGAACACAACAAAATATGGTATAAATAAATTATCATGCATAGGATTACATAATGTTGCATGTTTCCTACATGTGCAATCAAGTTCCATAGAATGCATAGTATATGAACTCTAATTTAACTTAACATTAAGGACATGCAATGTCTATTACAGGAATAGTTCGGCTAACTATTTATTACTGTTGTTATTTCCATGCTTTGGAATTGTCTTCCAATTCCCGTTTGCCTTAGATCCTGTAGCTTCCCCTCTGTCAAGAGGCTATTCTGTATATTCCCTACTCTAAGTTTTTATTTCCTTAATCGCTGTCAGGCCTGGGCAAGGCAAGGGTCATGAGTCTCTTCGGACTTATCTGCACCTTCCAGTTCTGAGAGTTCCTTTTGAGCAATAACACTTAAATCACTTTATTTTTGCCGAGAAACCCAGAGTTTTGCCTGTTTCAGCCAGTATTCTCTCTCTCTCTCTCTCTCTCTCTCTCTCTCTCTCTCTCTCTCTCTTTCACTTATATTAGTATCTGAAGCCTGTCTTGAGGACGTGATGTTGATAAATGGGAATGAATCATTCATTCACCTGACGCTCTACATACACAGATTATACCCTCTACGTTTATTTGCAAGACGTAGAACTTCTCCAGCTTCTTGTCACGTTTCATTCATCATTTTCGCAGCCTAGCGCTTCCTTGGTTAACAGCTTTCAACTTACACTTTAAAAACAATGGTCTCTTCCCACCTTCTGTATATCACTTAGCATCTTTACTTACTGCTGACTACCCATATTCCCTTTCTTTAATCAGTTCCCGTTTTCATTGTTACTGACCTACCATTTTCACTCTGTTTAGCTTCGTCATTACCCCTCATATTCACTGCCATTAATTGCTTGCAGTCTTCAGTTTTAACCAACTTTTCATTTTTTATAGATCTCCCATCTTCACACACTGGTCACCACTTCCCACTTCTCCTATTGATATCCCCCTCTATATTCTTTCATTCATTCCTTTGCAGCTCCACTTTTATAATTCACCTCCCACTGTCATTCTGGCAGATCTCCTATCTTAACAAATCTCTTACAAATCATCTACCATTATCTCTGACATTACTGCCCTCCCATCTTCAAACTGTTTCATAATTTTACCTTCACTTTCATCAATACTCTCTGTTCTTTATTCTTATCCGTTCTTTATTCTTATCAATCACTTTTCCTCATCACTTTTATATATATCCTCTTCACATTATAAATTTTTTCGCTTTTATATATAAATCCCCTGTCAAGTCTTTGAAACCTTTTTCACTTTTATATAAATATCCCCTCTCAAGTCTTTGCTTCAAATCACGGCAACACGAAATGCCCAAGGTCTTCATGACCCAGTCTTCTGTGTTCTGCTTCGGAATATGAACTGCAAGAGGAAGAGCTAAGGTTAATGAAAGATTTTTTTTTTTTTTTTTTTTTTTTTTTTTTTTTTTTTTTTTTTTTTTTGAGAGAGGAAAACCTCAGGGGCTTTACGCAACGTCTCTGCATGAAAGGGCCTTTTGTCCGAATGAAAACCACTCCTTATCACCAGCGTGATACTTCTTTTTATTTTGATCCGTCATGTTCCGTATATTCGTCTGTTTTCACGTGAGAGCAGAATATGTCACCGGTGAACAGGTCTGTGTTCTAGGATTCTTATATTTTTTGCTAGTGCGACCAAATTTCGAGGCATGAAATCAGGAAAAGGTAAAATACTACGTAGCATACTGACAGATGGCACTGTATGTAGAAATTAGAAGTGTCAAAATTTCAATGAAGACGTGAAGCTAAGAAACAGTTAAAATAGAAAATCTATCCCATTCTAATTCTTTCGTAATGAATAAATAAGTCTTTACGTAAATAAAAGCCCTGGAAATTTCTCTAAACTTACGCGAGTGAGAATTTAAGGTATTAATGACCTCAAAACACAGAGAATTTAAGGTTTAATGACCTTAAAATCCAGAGAATTTAAGGTTTTAATGACCTCAAAACACAGGGAATTTAAGGTTTCAATGACCTCAAAACACAGGGAATTACGGTTTTAATGACCTCAAAACACAGGAAATTTAAGGTTTTAATGACCTTAAAACACAAAGAATTTAAGGTTTAATGACCTTAAAACCCAGAGAATTTAAGGTTTTAATGACCTTAAAACACAAAGAATTTAATGTTTAATGACCTTGAAATCCAGAGAATTTAAGGTTTTAATGACCTTAAAAAGTTAACCCACAGAATTTAAGGCTTTAATGACCTTAAAA
>NC_061106.1:39388543-39393543 GCF_015104395.2 Macrobrachium nipponense
TGTCTTCTTCTTCCCAGCTTGTTCCCATTTTTATACGGGGTCGCCGTTTCGGATGAGCCGTTTCCATCTATTTCTATCCTGCGCTTCTGCCTCATCAATTCCCTTCTCATGTAAGTCTCCTCTCACACAGTCCTTCCATCTCTTTCTTGGTCTCCCTCTTCTTCTTCTTCCTTGCACCTCCACCCCCATGGTATGTCTCCCAGCGTGGTCCTCATCTCTCCTTAACAGGTGTCCATACCATCTCAGCCTCCCCTCCTGCAGTTTCTTTGATACTTCCACCACCTTAGTCGACCCCCTTATGTAGTCATTTCTGATCCAATCCTCTCGTGTCACCCCAGACATCCACCTAAGCATTCTCATTTCTGCCACATCCATCTTCTTCTGCTCTGTTTTTATTATGCTTGCTGTTTCCGTACCATACAGCATTGCTGTTCTTACCACTGTCTTGTGAAATTTTCTTTTTAACCAAAGCGGCACTCTTTTGTCACAAAGAACTCCAGAGGCCGCCCTCCAATTCTATATATATGACTCAATATGCAGTAAACATAACATCAATGCATACCTTTTGAGTACGTACTCTCATACAGCCCCATTCTATATACATAATATATATATATATCATATATATATATATATATATATATTAAATATATAGAATATATATACATATATATATATATATATATAATATATATATATATATATATATATATCGACTACAAATGTCCTTTAATATCTAATTCGCTCTACCCTCGGAATTAATATATTTTTCATATATGTTTAACCGAGGGGGAATTTATTAAGCGATAGTAGAATTGGCGATCGACAGGCGCGAACCAGCGACCTCCCAATTCCAGGACTGGCAGTGAAGCCTTAAAACCACCCCGACACCGCAAGAGATATAAGTTCATGCCGCCTCCCACCTGAATACCTTTTTCGCGCACAGGTATTTTTGTTTTGGAGACTGCATCAACCCACCTCGTTCTCGGTGGCGTGATAGTGCTTTTTACCTGCAACGTAGTCATTATATAAGTCTATCACATACCGTGATTCATATACATAGATCGAACTACAAATGTCCTTTGATATCTAATTCTTCGGCCTGTCGATCGCCAATTTCTATTATCGCTTAATAAATTCCCCCTCGGTTAAACATATATGAAAATATATTAATTCCGAGGTAGAGCGAATTAGATATTATAGGACATTTGTAGTTCGATATATGTATATGAATCACGGTAAAGTGATAGACTTATATATATAATATATATATATATATATATATATATATCTACCCCAATATGCAGTAAACATAAATGCATACCTTTTGAGTACGTACTCTCATACAGCCCCATTTTAAATAGCAAACGATACGTGCATAATGTAAGGAGCTCATAACTAATTATTTGACTTCCGCCCCTCAAGTTCCTTGCCAAATTTAATCTTCTACAGGAAAACGAAAGGAAGAGGGAATGATTAGTTTCTTTGTAAGATCAGTTTATCATAGATTATTACTTTGGCTTATTTTCTTTTTCACTTACATTTAGGATTATAATCATTTCATGTAACGCAAAATGTACCGAATTGTAGGAAACCACCAAAACATTTCAAATTTTACTGCAAAATAATCTCTTTCGCTTTTCTAAATTTAGAACTATCCAACTTTCAGCTGAATGGTTCTCGATCACAGCCTTTCAAATAAAGATAAGTCTGGGTTCGCGAATTGACGCAGCTTTTGAATGGAATATCATTTTGGATGGAAACTCATTTTTATTATTAACAAAATTGATAGAGTAGAAAATACGTATTTGAGTCAAACTTTTCTGTTGGAAAAGAGCCGATCATTTTTACAAGTTTTGAGTTCTTCTATCCCACCGTTATCCCTACATGAAGGGGTCGGCTGACTAATGTGCTTTCTTCTCCACTGCCTTCTGTCAAAGGTATCATCCTCCCTCAAACCTCTTCTCTCCATACCAAACTTCTTATAATATCAAGCAGGGTTTATTGTTTGGCAAAGGGGTTTTTACGACCGCATGCTCTTGCATGCTCTTGGTGGTGGGTCTCGCCTTTGACTAAAAAGTCCACCTGCAAGGCAGCAGTTTCCACAGTTATTGACAGTGGGCATAGCCTTTTACTATAAAAAGTAAGACTGCAAGGCAGCAGCTGTCCTTTTAGTCGCCTTTTATGACACGCAGGACCTACGGTGGTAGTATTCTTACGACCATACCCACTCTTAAACTCTCTCTCTCTCTCTCTCTCTCTTTGTGAGGTGTGTTTGTGTCTAATTCCATCTCGATTGGTCTGAAGTAAAAGCAAACATGTAATTCGATGCCCAATATTTACCATTGTTCGAAAGACTTCAGTATGAGAAAAGGATTTCGCAAATACTCTCCATCGTACATATTTGAGCTATTTGCTGGAAGATACGCTAAATATACGAAAGGTTCCGTCATGTTAATAAGAGGGAAAATTGTGAGAGTATTGTAGACGAATTCCAGCGGGCAAATATTTTGCATGCTGCGCAGCAAAACAGCGACCCCGTAATACCCAACGCTGTGACCCTTAATTGCCTTTGATATTGCTCACGGGCCAACAATAATAACGATAATGGAGGGTATTCAACAACAATCTCCTTGCATCATCATAATCACATCATCATCATTGTCATCGCCATCGACAGCATCATTATTTTTTGAAGGTCCTTTTGTAATAACAGGAGATTAATAGGACGAGCTCATAACGTTTGATTTGCAGGCAATGTTTATGCACATTCTTGGGGACATATTATGGAAGTTTGACATGACCTCTATCATGCGTTTGGTAATATATATATATATATATATTATATATATATATATATATATATATATATATATATATATATATATATATGATTATTACTTAGCACGTGATCCATTTATCGCACATATCCACAGGTGAAAAATAAGAGACAGGGCGTAGGTCCTGACCAGTTTCGACTTTGTTTCGGAGCCATTGACGTAGGACTGATACATAGTATTAGTATATAATATTATATATTGTGACTTTCAACACTATGTATCAGCCCTTCGTCGGTGGCTTGGCAATAAAGTCGAAACCGGTCAGGACCTACACCCTATCTCTTTATTTTTTCACCTGTGGATATATATATATATATATATATATATATATATATATATATATATTATATATATAGATATATATATATATAAATATATATATATATATATATATATATATATATAGTATATATATAACGATCTTCATGACTGGCATGTATACTACCCTTCGTTACGAGCGACCAACACATGTCGGAGCCTCGGATAAACGGCTCCTCCGGGCCCTGAGAGAGATGCATAAATCATCGGCATCATCAATCGATCCCAGAATTGCCGGGTAATGACGTCACTTCGGATAAGCAAATGTGAAATTGATCGGAGTCGGCCGATAACTTCGTTATCTGTTCATGCGGGCCAGGAAAGGCGAGTGGAACCTGAGTTTTTAAACGAATTAGCGTCTCTGGGTTTCTGCACTTTATTTATCTGTCATTTTACCAATCTTCTTTCTTCCTTTCACCTTCCAGCTTACATTAATGCTTCGTTTACGTTGTGGAGTGTTCGTATTTTCATTTTTAATGCTTTGAATTTCATTGTTTGTCTATTTATCTGTCATTTTAGCAATGTTATTTCTTTCTTTGACCATCCAGCTTACATTGATGCTTCTTTTACTTTGTAGTGTTCATATTTTCGCTTTTAATGCTTTGACTTTTATTGTTGCCTAAATATTTCATATGTCCATTAGTAGTAAATCCTGGAAAATTACAAGTTGATTTCACCACTATTATTATTATTGGTGGTGGTTGAGCGTTTGGAAGTTGTCTGATCATAAATACGCGAGGTATTCATGTCCAGAATCAAACTGCCTCTTTCGTCTACCGCGCAGTAAATCCGTCTTTGATAGATATCTCTTCTCGGAATATTTCCTTTATTGTCCTTTCCTATGCATATCTCTGTCGTATACGCTCCTTCCAGTCTCTGAATGAGTTAGGTGATGTGGCTCTTTTGGCTCGCTAGGGTATTCATTAATTTAATCTTTTGATGTTTACTTATTTAGATCTGCCATCTTTTTGTTAGCTGTGTCTTCGGTCCGTGTATTTGTCACTGGCTTGTAAGTTACGTATCAACTCTTTCAGAACTGGGCTCATTTTCCCCTTGAATTTTAGATACATGGGGCATAAACCTCAGTGCATGTGGATGGATAATGCATTTTAAGCGACCCTGACCCGATCAATTATTATCGAGCTGTCATCAAACGACAAATCTAGTTTTAGCCACCTTGCTCGTTCCTTTATCAGCCGAAACTGCTCAGGGCAATTGGAAAGGTGATTCACTGCGAACATATTGATTTTGCCTTGGAACGGTGTGTTCTCCTCTTTGCCTCTTCATGAAAGGAAGCTCAAGAAAGGCAGCACAATCTCAGGAACTGGAGCTCTGTAATCAACGTCGTACGTTCTTCACAAATCATGAACTTCTGGCAAAACATCTTTTATACAGTCTGTAAAATTTTGGCAAAAATTCCTACGAAAGCCGTGTATAAATTTTATACAGCTAGTTTCCACGAACTGTTACGAAATTCACTCTTAATTTTATTTGCGTTACATTTCTGCTTTCTTTTGGTTTTTATGTTGGATGCAGGGCAAAAAGCGGAGTTATTTTAACGCTCGCATTTGGAGGATTAGGTCAACGCAGAAAAATGAAAGATGGGATCATACTATCTAGTCCGGATGGATTCACGTTCATTGCTATAGTATTTTACTTTTTTATGTTTCCCCTGTGGAGTGTGGCATCGTGGGCAAACTTAGAGAATAATAATAATAATAATAATAAAATAATAATAATAATATAATAATAATAATAATAATAATGAATAATAATAATAAAATAATAATGATAGTTCATGGACGACATCAGCTGTATGGTAAGAGCATCAAGGAAATAGAT
>NC_061106.1:39398543-39401043 GCF_015104395.2 Macrobrachium nipponense
GGGATGGGCCTAGACACCAGATGCTCGGGTTGATGTGAATCTACTATAGTATTGTACCAGCCACGGTTTTATCGTCATGCCCCCAGGTTAGGTTAGGTTAGGTTAGGTTAGTTCGAAGTAAATCTGCAGGTCATTTTGTGTGTGGGAAACATAATGAGATTATTTTCAAGAAGATTTTACGTTTAGCTTTTAAGATAAGGCGTCCCCGCATTTTTTCAGGGAAGTTCCTGGTACCCGGTTATAGTTGGGGAATATGCTTCCCGGAGTTCTTTCTAACTAACCTTAAAGCGCCTCAGTGGCGTGGTTGGTTTGGTGTTTGCTTCTCACCTCGGTGGTCGCGGGTTCGATTCTCGGCCATTCCATTGAGGAGTGAGAGATTTCTGGTGATAGAAGTTCACTCTCGACGTGGTTCGTAGGTCACGTAAAGCCGTTGGTCCCGTTGCTGAATAACCACTGGTTCCATGCAACGTAAAAACACCATACAAACAAACAAATAACTAAGCTTAAAAAAGAGGTTACCCAGAACAGAAACTTTTAATTTATTAAATTAAAAAGTTAGTTTAATGATGAAACTGGTGGAGTTCAGTCATAAGCGTTCTAGCTATTCCCTCGCTAAATTTCCTAAAGGGAAAGTGGTCGCTTATTAAGGTGGAAAATATGCAAAAGTTTACTGCGCTATAATAATGAAGTGGAGCTGGCCGTTTGTAAGTAATACAATTTGCCAGGTCGAGTTTTTGTGTTTCAAACTCGATGAAAAACTTCATATGTTGATCAAAAACCCGAAGTTAAAAAGGGGTCATTCAGGTTAAGTTTATTGCCAGTATTTTGTCAAGAAAAGTTAAATTATATGTTCCACAGATAAGTACTCATAGCAAAGTCAGTCCTATACTGTCGAATGGCGTCGGGCGCATGCGCACTGGGTGGCGGGAATTTTGGATTTTGGAGTCGGGTGGCAGTTTCTTCCCCCCCCCCCCACCTCACCCCCTCCACCATTTTAACTCCTACCTAAGTTCCAAGACCCATTTACAGCTGGATCGATTTAAATTAGTAACAGATGGCAGTGAAAAATAAAACTCCTTTTCACTGCACGTTAATTAACCAATTTTTCACCCGATTACTCTCTCACTTTGCCAGAAAAAAAAAAGTAATGGTGACGAATTCCGCCTGTAAGAATACACATTTTTTCCTAACAACATGAAACGCAATATAGAGAAAAGTTAATGGGCTGTGCATGCAACTGCTTCCATCACAATAAACACGAAAGCTCAAGTTGAAAGTCTAATGGACGAGTAACAACAATTCTATTATGTTTTCCTGAGAGAGCGAGAGCGAGTGAGAGACTGACTATTTGTTTCATATTATAAAGACTTTTATTTGGTCTTTTCCCATGAGAGAGATAGAGAGAGAGAGAGAGAGCCCGAGAGAGAGAGAGAGAGAGCTCCTTTAATATTTCAGTATTTTCGACGACCTTGCTCTCATCAGCTTGAAGTGCGTTTCTTCGTTCATATTTCAAGCGCATTTCCTTTTAGTCGGCCGAGAGCGAGAGAGAGAGAGAGAGAGAGGGGGGGGGGGGGAGGATAGCGGACCTCAGAACAAAGTACTTGGCGTTGACCTCTTCGTTAATACTCCGTCAAAGTACTGTACACCATTTTTGTTAACAAGACACAAGGCTTCACAATGCGTTTTTGAATAACAGGATATCGAAATGCTACTTCTTAATATTTAGGGCTGTCTTTCTTGTTCGTGTGGTTTTTGTGACAATCAAAACATTACATTAAACCAGACAGACAATTTCGGGACTCGCAATGAATGCAGATGGCCGAGTGTGGAAACTCCGCTAATTGGAATTAGAAGCCGGGAATTGGAAGCCGGGAATCGGAAGCCGGGCTTTAATTGGGCTGAACAAGACCCATAGTATTATGATCAATTATAATTCTGATAATCGTCATTCATTATAATTAGCACACGTGCAAATTGGGTGGCCAAAACAACCATTAACTTGTTTGTAAGCTTCCTCTACAAAACAAGGTCATGTATGATAACAGAAAACTACAGAACGCTGAGAAATGTGGTGAAACGTTTAATTCAAGTTTCAGTATAAACATTGATAAAACGTTTTTGGAAGATTATTTAAATAAATTATAACCCAGAAGGATCCTACTTCATATGCTGGAAGTTTAATGAAGTAGACTTCTCGAGATAAAAATAAAATAAAATAAATAAATGTATAAGTGATTAAAATAAATAAATAAATAATAAAAATCCATTCTAGTCTTTTCCTGAGGTGAAAGTTCAACAGCTTGATGTTCGCTCGCAGTTCAATTCGTTATTCATCATTGTCGTGGGTAATAATTCATCAGCCAATGGAGCCTTAAAATTATATCCCGTTGGACGATGGCCCTGTCAGTCTTCATTTCATCTCTTGCTAATTTTAGTGTGATTAGCGCTTTGGCACACATTTCATGCTAATTGCTGCATGCACGCATATATATGCTTACAA
>NC_061106.1:39403543-39466043 GCF_015104395.2 Macrobrachium nipponense
TTACCAATGAGAGAAGTAAATCTATGATTTTTCTCTTGGGGAGATTTTCCCATTATCAATCGTCGTATTAAAAAAAATTGAAGCTATCACCATGCAAACAGCGCATCCATTGCCAGGATAATCTAAAAGGTAAATTCTCTCTCTCTGTATCTAATATATATAATAATATATTATATATATATATATATATATATATATATATATATATATATATATATATAATAACGGGGCCACCGCCTCCGTTATTCACTTTGGTAGCGAAAGCCATAGCGGCAGGCAAACTGGTTTGGCAACACTTTCTCTCTCTCTCTCTCTCTCTCTCTCTCTCGACTGGCAACCGCTCTCTCTCTCTCTCTCTCTCTCTCTCTCTCTCTCTCTCCATTAGGTCACCAAATCAGAGTCGGAACTACAAAAATATACATTTATTTAAAAGTAAACTATTATTGAATAACTCAGATTCTTATAGGATGATTAAATGGAATAACTCAAAGTTCAGATAACTCAGATAACCCCTGATAATTAACAGTCTATTCAGTAATTAGTCACACCATTTATCCAAAGAACAACCCACTCTTCTCCAGTTATAGTTCCCTCCACTAGAACCGCCTGTTAAAAGGACAGGAGGACAAACTATAAGCACACACAATTGTAAATACAAAGTCAAAAGATTAAATGAAATAGAACATCTGTACAAAATATCAAAATACAGTCAAGCCACACCTTTGGCCAAAGCACAGTAATTCTTACCCATTTCCAGCCAGTTTCACTTCACTACATAGAAAAACGTTGGCAGAGCCATCCCGGCATCTGCCTTCTCTTCCCGTAACGGTCTCTATGGTTCTGGCTAATTACATGCTATTATGAACGGACATACCTCGTACGAACGCACGAATTCAAACCCACTGTTCACGCCCTGAAACCACTCGTAACTGGTTTCAAAGTCACCTCTAACAAACGCCCATAACGACAGTCGATCGTTGACCTGCTTAGGTAAGGATCTTAATGTGACCACACCATCCAACAAGACATATCAGCATTCCTAAGCTGTTGCTCGGACACTCAGTCTCCAGGGAAGTTAAAAACGATGATCCCCAATTTCTGAGATGTCAAAGCCCGTAACATACAACAATGTCTCATACATATCATATTATCAGTCTTTATATGTTACATATAGATACATACATATAACTGGTAAAAATATTTTGTTACCACAGAATTCCAGCTGAAAAAAATCCCATAAAAACGCCAAAATATAGAAAGTAAGTACTATATTTCAGAGAGAGACACATCAGTCTCTGAAATATAGTACTTACTTTCTATATTTTGGCGTTTTTATGGGTTCCTTTTATTAGATATGTACTCTGTTTAGCCATCTGTTTTTTTTTTTTTTTTTTTTTTTTTTGTAAAACCAAGTTTAGCTATCTGTTTTTTGTAAAACTAATGGTTCAGTGTTGTAAGATAATTGCGGAAGACAGTGCTATCAATATCATTGTATATTTTGTAAAAATATGTATCATAAAACATTTTTTCTGAGAGGATGAACATTATCAAACTATCTCGAAGATCTCACTAATCACACACACACACACACACATACACATACACACAACACTTGGTACCCTAATCTGGAATACTAGGCTATAAATGGCAAAGCGTCTTTGTCACCCGGCTGTAAGGCTTTATGGGTAAACATAAGTGCTATCTGCATAAACAGGTAAGCGACTGGTTAGAGCGTTACCTGGAGAAATAATAGCACTGTGTGAAACATCCGCTTTCCTCAAAATTAAAACAAAAATGTGCTTTCACGGGTTTTAAGTTGAAGATTACAGTACGATTCATTTTCGGATCATCTGGTCAAAGTACCAAGTATAAACACCTGCACTAATTAGAAAATATATAGACCAGATAACTTGAAATAACTGCAATGATTTTATTTACTTCTTTGCGCAATAATGACAGATATCTGGTCGTATTTTATTCATTTATTTTCTTATATAATTATTTAACATAAATCTTTCAGTCCTTCATTAGGTTTAGATGAAACTCCTTCGTGTCAGCAGTATTGTCTAGGTAAAATGTGGTGGATTCTCTCTCTCTCTCTCTCTCTCTCTCTCTCTCTCTCTCTCTCTCTCTCTCTCAGGATGTATATGCAATGTATAAGTGTACAGCTGCTTTTTTTATCATCAAAGAATATAATTATTTACGTAAGCTAGTGCAGTTGTATATAATCTTTCATATACAGTATTCTCATGCCTCTGTCTGAGTGCCAGACGAGAGAGAGAGAGAGAGAGAGAGAGAGAGAGAGAGAAGAAAAAAGAAAAAACATACCGAGTACATCAACTGGCCATATATTATTATATACGTATATTCATCGATTGTTCTATGCATGAAGTTTAGCCTTCAGATATGAAATCAAGAGTCAAGAAAAAATAATTAATACTATCCAACCTGTAAAGCACCTCTATAATTTATTTATTCATACCATCCACTTTCCCTTCTCCCTAAATCATGCCTCCAAATAAGAAGTCATGAAGATTTACGAACAGGAAATAGATATTAAACCAATAAAAAAATAGCAAGTGAGAACACAAATTCTCAAAGACAAACTAACATCCGAACGAGTGTGCCAAGGTAATGGCGGTATTTAAGCAGTCGTGTTATTACCCGGCCATTACCTACAGCCCACAATAGACTATCCACATTATCATATAATGGAGAGATACCCATTATCATAATATAATCACGAGATAATGCGCATGTTCTCGTTATCATATAATCCAGAGAAGCTCTGAAGAGAGACAACAATTTCTTCCATGCCTCAGACCCCTTCATGTTCGTTATTTATAGATTTCTGGTTAAAAAAAAAATAGAATAAAATTGCTCTCGTTAAATGAGGGACCGCTCGCCAAGGACTTTGGAAGGAGATTCCTCCTTTGAAGAGTCAGCCATATCATTACGTAACAGGTTGTCAAAAGAAATATATATATATGTATGAAATGGGTATTAAAATAATTATTAAAATATACGAACACTGTCACGGATATGTGGAGTCAGTACCTTGTATTACTTGCCGGATATTTTATAACTCGGTAATTATGCAGGTGCATAGTGGATTTTTCTACTCCATCTATCTAACACTATCAATTTCTATGTCCTCTTCTCCCATTCTTTATCTTGATGAATAAACGCCTCAGCGGCGTGATCGGTATGGTCTTGGTCTACCACCTCGGTGGCCGCGAGTTCGATTCTCGGGCATTCCACTGAGGGAGATGTGTATTTCTGGTGAAGGAAGTTCACTCTCGACGTGGTTCGAAAGTCACGTAAAGCCGTTGGTCCCGTTGCTGAATAACCACTGGGTCCATGCAACGTAAAAACACCATACAAACAAACAAACAAATTATCTTGATGAAATGTGAATTTCGTCACTATTCCATTAGAATTGAAGAGGCATCAGTGACCATAGATGCTGTGCCGTCAATTCATAGAATGGCGTACTTTGATGATTAGAAGTGCTATACTTTATACTTACAAAGCTTCGACTTTATTCTAAGAAGCTTTCAGCTTTGCACTGACAATTTTCCAGCTAACACAAGTTCTCCGCTTTATGAAGGGTTCTCGGCTTTATGTTCATAAGCTTTTGGCTTTATACTTACTGGCTGTCACTTTACTCTTACAGGCAAAGGGTTTCGGCTGTATACTTACTGGCATCATTATGATCCATAACCCATTTCCTCAGACTTTTTAGGTTTCTTGCAAACTGCAATTCTAACAGTTTACGAAGCCGCCATGGGACTGACGTGAATATATAGACTCATGGCAGGGTTAGTTTTGTGTTAAATAAATGTATAAATTCTCAAAAATTTTTATCAAGATCTAAGGGGAAATCCCCTATCACTTCCCCTTCACTTTGGAACAAAAACTATTGGGACATCCGGTCACTTTGATTTTCCCTTCCAAAAAGTTCTGGCGCAGCAAAACAACGAACCCCAGATTTCTGTTTACAGGAAACAAAAATTTCATTCGGCGCAAACAATGTTTTGACATGAAGAGCAAAAGAAAGAAAGGGCTTTCGATTCTGGCGAAATTCGTGTTATTCAAAGGGCGAACCTGTTTCCTTTTTTGTCAGGTTTTGCTGAAGTACTACATATACAGAAAGGACTTCAAATACAAGCCCCTGGTCAATTAGTTCGGTTGCTGATACAAGAAATATTCAGTTGAATAAACACTTATTTACAAACATACATGCACCTGCATGAATATTTGTATATTATACATACGTAATTATATATTATAGCATAGATACGTACTTATATGTTATAACATTTTAGTGTTGCATTCAACTTGGTTCATGGTGATGCATGATAACCACGGACGTTCATGCATGATTTTCTGTGTAATAATAATATTAGGAGGTATGCAGGAGAACCAATAGAAGATTTACTAAAACAACACCGTTAATTATTAGATGAATCAATACCTTATTGGTCCTCTAAAAGACAAATGCTGACTATCTGTAACCAGATAGTTCACGTCATCGGAAAATTTGCTGACAACAGATTGGAATTTACCTCCGGAGCAGCGTTCCTCATATCATTCAGGTCCATCCATTCCCGCGTTATGGTTCATAAAAACGGGAATGACGCCTGTTATTACGTCTCTCATACGCGACCCCGTCACTGGAATGCTAATTGTCGCGACTAGATTTAATAACTGTCATCCCATGTCAGTCTTGTATTCAGTTCTTTTAGAAGACTGGTCAGAAATAAACGGAAGGGAGTATTACCGATGTATGATTTTGCTGTAGAATATTAATCGTTAATTGTACGAATCCATTTTATGGTAATGTTAAATGACCTTTCACGCCACATCAATATAGGGAACGTTGCTTTAACGCGATTTTCAAGGTCCCGTATTACATCAAAGTTAAATGCCAAAGTTACATTAGCGTGGAAGCCGATTATATCAAAACGAAATATATATTTTTACACTTCGAGAGAGAGAGAGAATAGGAAAGCAACAAAGGGTCAAATGCCATGAAAACCTTTTGTTGATATTCTCTTTTTCACTTCGTGGCAAAATATTGTAATTTTTTGAGCAGCATATCCATTTGAACACCAGGATTCGTGTTCCATGTGGATCCAATGCACCAAAACAATAGGATTACCACGTATTTTACAGAACGCCATTAGAGTCCCTTTGCTGTGGGGATGAAATAGATTTCTTTTTTTTTTTTTTTTTTTTTTACTGGCAATCCGGAAGTCATACAAGTCGAGCCGGGGCGACTTTTCAAAAAGCAAAAACAAACAAACAAACACGAATAATTTTTAATAACGTAAAGAGAAGCACCACGATTTGTTCCACTTGTGCATCTATTCGTCCTTTTTGTTCTGTCTCCTGACCACCTCGATTATATATATATATATATATATATATATATATATATATATATATATAGTATATATATATAATATAAATAAAAAAATACCACATCCATACAAATATATATATATATATATAATATATAATATTATATATATATATATATATATATATATATATAAAGATGCATGCATTATAAAAACACCGTTATCGTGCTTCTAAGAAATCAATAGAAGGATCCACAGTAATATCCTTGTATCCCGAAGAGTATATATTTATGGAAATATTGACAAAGATTAAAGCTTTCTTCTATCATCCTGTGGACTTGAGGCTGGACGAAAGCTTCAATCTTTGTCAATATTTCCATAAATATATTTCTTCGGGATAAACAAGGATATTACTGTGGATCCTTCTATTGATATATATATATAGATATATATATATATATATAGATATAGACATAATACATAGATATACATAGATATATACATATTATCTATTATATATATCTATATATATATATAAATATATAATATATAAATATATATATATATATATGTTTGTATCTATATATATATATATATATATATATATATATATATATAGATATATATATATATATATATATATATATATATATAGTACATTATCTATATATACATATATATATATATATATATTTATATATATATATATATATATATATATATCTATATATATATATATATATATAATATATATATATATATATGTAGTAAGGGGGAATGCACAGATTCATCATATTTAAACACTCCCCATGGAGGCAGAGTCCGAGCGACAGCTTAAGAAAGCTGATAATTCTTTTCTGGGATGGTGTGACTTTAAGATGCTTACGAAGCAGGTCAATGGTCGTCCTGTGGGTATGTGAGTTCGAGAGAAGGTGAATTTGAAACTAGTTGATATATATATATATATATATAATATTATATATATATATATATATATATATATATCACACCGTGCCTGTCTAATAATCATGTCTGTAAATAAGTACTTACGACATGTTCATACAGATATAATTTCTTTTTCTAAATATTTTTATTGATAATTGCTTTACATAATACTTATACTGATTTATTCTCTTCGTCATGGGCGCTATGCATGTTTTCCAATATAAATCTCTAATAACAAAACCGACGACGAAATATTTAATTATTCTAACTCTTGTTTATTTAGGTACTGAAGGAAAAGCCGTCATGAAAAAAACACGTATTCCAAGACCGTCTTAAATATATTTATTGCATCGCGTGACGAATTCTCGTAACAATTTCGTCATCGGTAGTTGGGGGAGATACGTGACTCATGAACTCTAGCCGAAGCACGAAGGAATTGAACATAGAATTTAGGCCAAAGGCCAAGCAATCGGACCTACGAGGTCATTCAGCGCTAAAACGGAAATTGCAGTCAAAGTTTTGAAAGGTGTAACAGGAAGTTAACCTCGCGGTTGCACTACGAGGCAATTGTTAGGAGAGGGTGGAACGTATAATGGAAGAAAGAGAATATGAAAGGAGGTACAGTAAACGAAACAAAAGGGGATGCAGCTAGGGACCGAAGGCAACGCTGCAAAAGCCCTTAATTTAATGTCTACAGTGCACCGCGCGAGGTGCACTGACGGAACTAACTCCCTACGGGTGAAGCATGTCACGGGAACGTCCTATCAGCTACAATCTAATTAAATATTAATGTGTTTGGACATAAACTGTAATAGCAGGCTGCCGTCATATCATTATACCT
This sequence comes from Macrobrachium nipponense, assembly GCF_015104395.2. Taxonomy (NCBI): domain Eukaryota; kingdom Metazoa; phylum Arthropoda; class Malacostraca; order Decapoda; family Palaemonidae; genus Macrobrachium; species Macrobrachium nipponense. The sequence continues at coordinate 39,410,696 of NC_061106.1, forward strand.
ATTTTTATGACATAGATGTGCATGCTCTCTAATGGAAATGTTCTTTTCCTCATTTTTATTTTTCATTTTTCATATTTGTTTCGAGAAAAGCCATTAATATTATTCCTTGATTCTTTATTGATTCATTTCCTTGTGAGATGGTATACACTTGCTTCCAAATCATGCAAGTCATAAGGATTATGTTTCCAAATGCAACGATCGACGTCGTTCGGAACTCACGTAAAGCAGTTGGTCCCATAGCTGAATAACCACTGGTTCCATGGAACGTAAAAACGCCATACAAACAAACAAATGCAACGAATGAGATTAAAAATATCACACATTTTCAGAACCTTACATTATATTTTTAAAACTTCCCAGGTCGATGTATATGTGGAAGCTTGAGTCTAGTGTTATTAACTTGTCTTTATAAAAAGAGCATAGTTCTTTTTCTGAATACTCGTTTGTCTTTCATTCAAATAACCTGTAATTTATCTTTCCTGTGAAAGGGACTCGAACCAAACCAAAAGCCCATTGCAATAGCAGACAGAATGTCACTTCAGCGTTAATCTTCAGCTGTGTTTTATTTTTCTTGAACGTTCCTCACCCTAAAGGCAGTAGAGAGAATTAACAGTTATCTGCATTGTAGCATAATATCTTATATAATATAATAATAAACAATCATTGTTTTAATATATGTGTAGTATTTGTAGGTGACGACCGGACATGATTTCAGTATATAACTTATGATGAGCCTGTTTTATTGATGAATGTTTTTGCCACAGCAGTTTCTCTCTCTCTCTCTCTCTCTCTCTCTCTCTCTCTCTCTCTCTCTCTCTCTCTCTCAAAATCGTTTTTAAGTAAAAGTTTAGTCAATTGCCTATGGTACTGCAAGCCAAGAAATTCATGGTGTTTGCACTACACTCGGTGGCTTGCTCGATAGGTTGTTTTCCTTGTAGCTCATATTTGATCCTAATTAACGTTCCTGATGGGTGGGAAACTTATGGTGCGTGAAGTGAATATATATATGTATATATATATATATATATATATATATATATATATATATGTGTGTGTGTGTGTGTGTGGGTGTGTTATATATATATATATATATATATATATATATATATATATATATATTTATATATATATATACACATATGTGTGTATGTATATATATACATATATATATATATATATATATATATATATATATATATATATATATATGAGTGGGTATTATATAAGTATTAAGCTACAAATGTCCTTTAACATCTAATTCACTCTACCTCGGAATTAATATATTTTCATATATGTTAACCGAAGGGGAATTTTTCAGTTGATGAAAAAATCGTCGGCTCTTCGGCTCGAACCACGCAAACCAAGAATTCAGGACGTAAAGTGATACTTTAGCCCGCAGTTGCTATTCTTGCTAGTCCCATGCGCTTTTAAAGCGTCATCTGTAAGTCCAGAATTCTTGGTTTGCGTGGTTCGAGCCCAAGAGCCGACGAATTTCTTATCGACTAAAAAATTCCCCTTCGGTTAACATATATGAAAATAAGATATTTATTTAATTAACCGAAGCTTCAATCACACGATGGCATTTTTTACGCGATTCGTTGTTTTCTATGTATACCTCATCCCCACGGAGCATTGGAGGAAAATGCAGTGTGCTGCTTTTCTAACATATTTGCACAACGTTTCATTTTGTACGCAATCAGTTTGAGCAAATATACACATGGGTCGAAAAGTTTAATCGTATTAAAGAATGGAATCTTTTCGTTCATTCAGCGAGCGAGACTTTACTCTTTTAATCTTGTATTATATGACATAGAAGGTTTCATTTTGCGTTCGGGAAAGTCATGGATACATATGTGCGAACGACCATCACTTTGGAGGAAAGTGATTTAGAATAATCTAAATTCACATTTCCAGGAAGAATGGAAAACAGTCATATATACAGAACGAAGGAGCAGAAACTCTGATAAGAAATAAAAAAAAGTCTTACAACCATCTTGCTCTTCATACTTTATATACAGTAAGGCCATACGAACCGGTGATCTCACACCTTTCCTTAATCATGTCTGGTTATCCAGTCTAATAAACTTCGACAGCTTTTGGCGTAAGACCATGTTAAATATACTCCTTGCGTAGTGAACTGTTCATTACCATTTCAAAGTGATCAAACAGGTTTATTTCTGTTGTGGTAGACTGGTAACCCCCGAGCATCTATTCCCTTCCTTAACCTTTTCGTCTTTTTCGTGAATGACTTATAAATCCACTCTTGTTAATCTCACTGAATTGATGATTGTGGTTGTCAAATCCTTCTCCTCTTCTTTCTGGGTCTTTTTGGAAGTTCCTTTTCATTTTGGATAAAAATTTTTCAGTGATTCAGATTAACGTTGGTTCTTTTCAATGCTTCCAAAACCAGTTTACTCCCCATTTCTCTATCTCATACTTCTATATTACATAATAATGTTCAAGTAATTCGAAATAAGACCCCTCATATCTATCTGTCAGTTTACTAGACTTCGAAGGAATTAGTCATCTGCCATGAAAGGTTCAATACCATAGGCCTGACTAGGTCAGCCTCAAAAGATCTGGGGGCTGGGGCGTTCTTTAGAGGTTCCTCCTGTGGGTAGCTCATTGAGATTCATATAAAGCTTCTGTGTTTCCTCATGGTTCTCACATACAAGGAGGTCCTTAACCTAGGAATTCATATACAAGGGAAAACCTTTAAGTAGAATGATGGGACACTTCGTTCCAACTTGGATGAACTTCGCTTCTCAGTCGCCGTGGTACACCCACTAAACTCAAACCTTGACATTCAGGCGGCCTTTCTCACCCAGTTTTAAGAGGCTACTTGACTTCCTCGCTGGGCGAGTGGGCTACGTGCTTGCTTACCGATACGATAGTCGGGAGTTCGATCCTCCGCTCTGCCAATGCGGAGTCAGAGGAATTGATTTCTGGTGATTAGAAGTTCATTCATCGATATACTAATGTGGATCAAATCCCACAATAAGCTGTACGTCCCGTTGCTAGGTAACCAATTGGTTCCTAGCAACGTCAAAATATCTAATCCTTCGGGCCCCAGCTTATGGAGAGATGTTAAACAGCTCAGTGGTCTGGTAAAGTAAAGTATACTGAAGAAGCGACCTCGTCCTCATTTACGAAAGGAAATCTACCAACAAGCAGGATTTAAAGGAATAATTTTCGTAGTTGGGAAAATCGGCAAAGAAAGTATTTCATTCTTGGGAAAATAACAAGGGAAATGTAATCCCTATGAAAATCGTCCAAGTTGTTATTTTATTCACAAAATAGCCAGCTAAAGAAATATTATCTAAAGGAAATATATCCTTAGCTGAAAAATCGGCAAGGGAAATATTTTACCTAAAAAATTTACAAAGGCAATATATCGCTTGTAGAAAGATAAGAAAATGGAACTATATCCATCATAGAAAACTCGGGAGAGGAAGCAACGTCCTTAAAAAATTGACAAAGGTAATATGTCCGTCGTAGAAACAAATTGACAATGGAATTATATCCATCGTAGAAAAATCGGTTAGGGAAATATTTTCCTCGTAAAAATTGACAATGGAATCATATCCATCGTAGAAGAGCCGGGAAAGGGAATATTTTGATAAGAAAAATCGACAAAGGTCATATTTTTATTGTAGTAAATTCGAGGAGGGAATTTTCCCATGACTCAATACGCTGAGGATGTGACATCAAAGGAGAGAATCCTCAGGAGAGGATAAACGAAAAGGTCAACACCTCGTTAATGTGCAATGAATCGAACGTCTACTGCTTATGTATTACTGGGTGAAGCTGACCTTTCTCACTTATTCATCCACGCCCACAGACCTTGCGTTAGGTCACGAGGTTTATTTGTGACGCCAGATATAATACACAATCAGTCAATCACGAGGTTTATTCAGCTGTCATTGTTTGATGTTAGTAATCGATAGCAATGACACGGCTATGAGATGAGGCTCGTTAAAGTCAACCCACCGACTCTGGTATTTCATTATTAGGACATTACTGTAGAGCATTGGTAAAGATGACGAAATCAGAGTAACGGCCTCACTCCAAAACCCGACTTCAAATTAGTCATCATTGACCTATATTCATTGCTGTATTGTAGACGGTGACTGGTAATGGTCGTCAGAATTAACCTTATTGGAATTAACAAAAAACCCAAATCAGACCTTTATTGGTTTTCATTGATCGATATATGACGACGGCCTCGTTGTGACCCGTTTTCATAGACAGTAGATTCCTAAGGATCGTTGCAAGTGCAGAACCGTTAAAGGTTTCGGGATGAGGTTGCTAGCCCATAGCCATTGTTTAGCGATCATGAATAGTGACCATACTTACACCCTTTTGTTTAGCGATCAAAAATAGTGACCATACTTACACCCTTTACCTATATAATCTACATTTTCTCAAGATTAGTGACCATGCTTACAACCTTTACCTATATAACCTTCATTTTTTCGAGAATAGTGACCACGCACCCATTAACCTGTATATTGTCTTTTAGTGGTCTATTTACGTAAAAGCATTTGATAAATGTTACTTCCTTTGAAGGCTATGCGTCAGAGTACTGTATTTACATTAAAAGTATTTTCAATAATATTTTTTTCATATCTTCCACCTAACTCCACTTTTCATTCCAGTTCATCTCCATTTATCTTATGGCAAAGGAATATGTCTGCAATTCCGCCAGCACTTTATATACCTGCTGGGTATTCTATCTCATCCGAGCAGCCCGTCGCTCCCAAATGCGATTCATACACACATACAGACACACAGACATTTTTGTCCTCTTAAACCCAATCGAATATCATTTTTTTTTCACCTCCAAATTGAAATCGTATTTCCTCCCCCTTTGGACGCAACCGACGGCGAAAGGTTTCAAAGGATATCAAAGGGATCGGAGGCAGGTGGTTGGCTCTGTCGCTCTCCGATATTTCGTACGTGTGTCTACTCTGTCACCAGCACAGTTTGTTCATATATATATATATATATATATATATATATATATAATATATATATATATATATATATATATATATATATATATTCAATCTGATGAGAGCATTAAAAAAGGTCCAGGAATCCACCAAACATTGTGAAGAATATTTTATTAGGAAACGTTTCATACTACTTCAGAGTACATCTTCAGCCTGTAATTGATAAATTGTGAAATTTAATTTAAGGTAAGTAAAAGTAAAATAAACATTAAGACGAAAAAAATCAAGATAATAAGAATTAATTTAAAAACCTTAGAGAACATTTAAACAAACAATAGACTAAACTTTAAGAAATATTTTATCAAAATTTATAGAAACATTTAAAACAAATAATGAGAGGACAAGTACAAGTAGAGAAGGGAATGATTGAAAACACAGTTCGGCCCAGATCTCAGTTATGCTATTGTAGTCGTGCTTGTTAAGGATAACTATACCTTTACCTTTATCCGGTTTTACATATGTAAGTGTTTACATAATAAAAATATGGAATGTTAGTCCATATATATAAAGATTGCTTGCAGGAATGTGATCAGACTAGAGACGCTAAAGATGACGTATACAATAAGTATGTAGGCTAAGATGAACATGCCGTCACCTGTAGTCATTCAATTGTTTATAAACATTAGTGCCAAGCTCCCTGCTTGAGACAACTACCCCGACCTATATTCAAACGGCCTACGTGATCTGTAGCGTGTCTCATTTGATTGTGTGTTCGTTTGAAACTATGTCATGTGTATGTATGTTCATATGTTCGAACTACTGTCTGTTCCTTCATAACTTGTAACAGAGATGGTAGACGAGCAGAACAGAGTTAGCTATCGTCATTAAAGAAGACCTGTACCTCTTTACCTAAGCTTATCATGTAGTGAGGGAATAGGATTAGCCATCATCGATCTTGGCAGAAGCGATCAAGCTATCGTTATTAGAAGACTTGTACAATCATATCTGATCTTCAGCATGTAAAACTTCAGAAGAATACATATATTTTTATATTTCGTGTTTTCTACAAGAACCTCCTCACCATGGAGTTTAACACATCGTCCGTAATAACTAACAAGATAATACCGACTTCGTAAGTGATCTACAAACCCCCAGACACTCCATTGAAGATGGAAGTGCAATACCAACCGACTTAGCGTAAGATTATCGCTAGTCTAACATTACCTCATAGGGCGCCCCTTATCATACAAGGCACAAGCCCTAATATTGGTGGCAATGGACCAGAAGAACTCTACAACTTCTCCGAAGAAATATCAGAATAATGAAGTATCATATAAGAATCTCTTCAACGACGACGAAAGCAGCAGATTCTTCAAGCAATTTATTATCATCGTTTAGTGAGCGACTTCAGAAAACAACAAGAACTCTTTAACGACGACGAAAGCAAGAGATTCTTCAAGCAACTTGAGTATCCATCGTTAGGGTGAATAAACTTCCAAAGAAAGAAACAAAAACCGACCGTAGGTCCTTTTCCATACGACAACGCAAGCTTCGTCTCTCATTAGAATCATTCAAGAAAACATCGTTAGTGAGCGTTTCCGGCACTCCAGAAACAAACCGAACGCGTCTGCAGCATCGGATCTTTCAAGGGCTCGAATCATCGAAACAACGCGCACGGGGCGAAAACTGAAGCCAAACCAGGTCGTCGCTAAATAGAGAAGGAGGACCAAGGCCGTGTGTCGTTATCGGAACACCGTGACTTCCCACAAAAGCAAGCTAAGTACAATTTTTTATTCATTTGGAGTGGAACTTTGAGTGTTTCCTTTGCAAGTCGAATTCGTTATTTTCTGTGGGCTGAAGTTACGAGACATTCTTAATCTTATTTTTTTTACAGAAATTGATCTACATCATTGAGATATGCTACTGCGAGTTTTTATCTTTGAGTGTCCTGTTTCCAGAAGTTCTACTGAATATCTAATCATATACTATGTTTAATATCATTTTGGGTGATTATTAATCCCTTACGTAACAAATCATATTAAACAGTGAATATGCGTTTACGCAGTGGACGTTTCTGTTATTTATACAGATGCATGGATAAGGTCGTTAAGCACCGTAGTGATTAGAAAACACACAAAAAAACAAGTGGAACACCCGTACAAATCTATATAAATTAGAGGTAAACACTATTTCGGGTCATGACAATAAATGCTCCTTTGCAAAGTCCCGCTCGCAGTTTTAGCCTTGAGTTTTTTGAGTTATATAAAATATCGAACCTCAATGACTCAACTTAACTTTAAAAATATGGCTGGATTGCAAGGAATAACATGTCTGTAAAAAACTTCATCAGGCTAAATGCGCTGACCAGGATCCCTCACTATTTCAAATTTTAGCAAAGAATGAAGTACAAACAGTTAATATTGAATGAGTAGTGATAACTTGGCTTATTAGTAATCGCCTCAGTTCTAATAGTTCGTCATCATGCTTTATACGTTAACCAGCAACATAATGCTAAAAAAACACACAATACGTTGCACGATGGTAATAAAGAGAAGGATCTTAATTATTACAAAAAGAAATAGAAACAGTAGCCCATTCAGAATCAAACAAGCAAACTCGGTGACTGTGTCACCTAGTCAAGCGGTCAAGGTCAGTCAAAGCTGCCGAAGTGTTCAAAGCATAGCAAATTCCACACAATAAGCGACTCTAGCAGAGTGGGGAAAAGCGATGTTGTTCATACATGCCAATATCTTTTTGAATTAAAAAGGATTTATCCTATGAAACACACGACCGTATAAAGTAATCAGAGCAGGTTTCGTTTTTTTTTTTGTTTTTTTTTTTTTAATACGTAAGTTATTATAAGTAGTGGTGGATAAAGCCCGACTGTACGCGCCGTAAAAAATTAGAATATCGTGTTTATTCCTTTAGTACGTAATTACCCTGTATTTACGGACTCACCAGTCTGTTGTTCGAACTTCCCTAATGAGAAGTCCGGATAAGCGAGCGCATTACAGATACCTCTATAGTTATAAAAAACATTGATCTGTATCTAGTGTAATTGTAAGATCCATCTAGGGGTATACAAATATTATCTTACATCCTGCAAAATAAGCGTGTTTATCAAAGGAAAAATCCTATAAACCTTCAAACATATTAAAATCCGTTTTTTTGAACAAAATGAGACAGTTAATCAAATAATAACTTATATAAAGGAACTATACATTTGTCTCATAAATCGTAACATTGTTCAAATGATCCCAACAGAATTCTCCCACAACCGCAGTCGCACTTTGCACGCAAAATCTCGAGAAGCATGCACCCTCGAATGTCTTAGTGCGTGTAAAAAACAAAAAAGACTTTGCTGGGAAATGAAATTTTAATCCTTCCCGACACTCTGAAATATAACGATTTCCGCGAACAAAGCCCTAGACACGGTTGACTCGCTGCAAACAAGTTAATATAGTAATCCACAAAAACCTATACATATAAATATCGCATTTCTTTTATTGTTGCTAATTTTTAATCCCGCCCAACCAGTCGTGGAGGTGAATCTCTCTGATAATCTATCTAAAGTAATATCAGTAAAGTCATTCAAGCAGAGGTGATTCAGCAGAAATTTTTTTTATCTTTTACCTGAATACCAGGAAGTTTCTCCACTAGCGAGTGATCTCTGGAAAAAACGGATGTAATTTAACACAAAACACGGTCTAAGGACAAACATAAAGCTATTTACGTACCTTCGTATAGACTCTCACTGAAATTTCAAAATAGAGGTAAATGACGCAGTTGAAAAATGTTTAGTAATAGGAGCCATTAGGAAATCAAATAAGCCCATATAATTTTTCCCTCAAACGTCATGCCATAAAAAGATCGGACTTGGCGTATCTGCGTAGATTTCTGTCGCTTAAACAAAGGAAGGAAACGACTCCCGATAGTTTCCAGTGCCATGTACCGACGACATCTTATCTCTGTTAGGTTAGAATAAATTTTTCACCAGCTTGGACTTACTTAAAGGCTTTTACCTGATACCATTACCTAAGTGATTGTACCTCATACACCGTTTTCAGCACACTCAGGGGACATTATAAATTTTTTTACGTATGCCTCCGGCTTACGTTGCGCCCCAATTACAATATAGTGTTTGGAGACTTTTAGGATAACCTACATGCCTATATGGATGATCTTGTAATCTTTTCTAATACCTTAGAACAGTACATTCACATAAACTAGAGCTAGTGCTACAGAGACAAAGACAAATAATCTCAGAGTAAAATATCTAAATGTGAGTTTTAAAAACCGAAACATGTTTATCTAGGTTTTATGTGTCTAGTCAAGGTCTTAAAGTAATCCATGGTAAGGTGTCGGCTATTCATAACTTTCCGGTACCTATTAACGTAAAAGGGGATACAGCACTTTTGAGCATAGTGGGTATTACATCGTATGTAAATATGTAACTCTTCAAATCATGAGCAGCCTCCTTTAACAGATCCTTACGAAGAAGAGCGTAGATTTTATTATGGTCTAAAAAAGCATCAACAGGCGTTCGATATCTTAAAAGCGGAATAATGCAGCTCACCTAACTTAAAAAATCCCTGATTTAAATAAGGAATTTTTTTTATTGCAACAGACGCCTCAGACCAATTGGGGTAGAGGGATACTACTTCAGCAATATGATAAACAGTTCTTCCCTATAGCTTTTTATTCACGTAAACTAAAGCCCTTTGAAAGTAATATGCAGTAATAGGCAAGGAAGGGCTAGGTATCTTTAACTCACTAGTACATCTTAAGTTCATATCTATGGCTATCCTGATAAAGTCCTTGTTACTGAACATGAGTCCTTTACCGAGTTTTTCAAAGCTTTAATCACAGTCCAAAAGGAACTCGGTGACAAATGATCATTCAGGTCTTTGGGAGCCAAGATAAGATATCTCCTGGGGGGAAGCAAATATCATAGCTGACGCATTATCCCGCAATCCCGCACCATACAGCAAAGAACCATTAATTGGACTAAAAGATATGAAACATCCGTGCCTATTGTTAAAACCGTATCTAAACAAAGAAAATTCCTTCTTAACCCAAGAGACGCGACCATTGGAATATCTGGGTTGGAGCGCAGAACTGTTACAAAACTGAACAAAGCAAGTGTCAACAGTGATAAGCAAAACAATAAACACCAAACAATAAACACTCGAACGGAAACAAGTCAGCAGCTAAGCAAAACCAATAAAACACTTCGAACGGAAACAGGGTCAGCGGCTAAGCAAACCAATAAACACTTCGAGCAGAAACCCTAAAGCAAAAATATATTTAAAGTATGTGTATCAGAATAATGTAATCAAATGTAATATTATATGTAGGTCCGTGACGAGGAAAACCCGAAGAACACAGCAGATGACTAACGTCCAGGTAGTAATAATAATCTCTTTCATACCAATCGTCATAAACTGGTTGCATTCCGTCATCCAGGTTCACCTACTATGTCACAGAAAGCCAAATCACTGTTTTAACTGGCCTACAATGCTTACAGATATAAAAAAGCACATAACTAATTGTAACCCGTGTCATGAAAACAAGGGATACACTAAGACACCTGTCAGTTTAGGGGCCTATCCTGTGCCAATCAATCCTTGAAAGAATATACTTAGAATTATTAACAGAATTACGAGTCTGACAGAGGGAATAAACACTTCTTAGTGTTAATAGTTCCATTGAACACGTTTATATAGAAGTAATAGCATAAAAACAACAAAACCGCAATTGAGCGCATTAGGAATATTTATGAGTGCTAAATCAGTAAACATGAATTCAACACATGATAATGTGACTCGGGTGGTGTAAATCAATAATAATCTCCATAACCACGTGGTGTGAATTCCTTTCCATTAAGAAAAAACCAATAATATATTTTATCACCAGAGTCAATCGTTTGTAGGAATACTGATAATTAAATAGGAAGTGTCAATGTCTTACGAGTTACAACTCGTGATATTGGATTCCGAAACTGGATTTATAGCGGTTCTCGTGGTTTTAAATACCTTTATCATTTATATCTTGTATCTATAGAATTGAATGCCAGCAATTAGCCTTATACGGTACGCCGCTAGAACACTTTTCCACATATTCAAGCCAACCATTAATTAATGTATAAATATATAAAGAAAATATATAAATAAATAAAATATAAAAAAAAAAAAATAAATAAATGATGGATACAAGTGGAGTCAATATAATACACTCCGTAAGAAGTCGGAAGGGTTACAAATTATAATAAAAAAGGAATCACGATAATATCAATAAGCAAAATGTAACCATTAAATATCCAAAATATATATGCGTAAAGATTTGAACTCTAACTTAACGCTTTAGTAATGACAAATAAGCTAAAAGTTCAAAACACATATCCAAAACCTACTGACATATTGTCTGTCCCGGTGATTTATATTCGTAGTCAATGAAAAAAAAAATAAAAAAAAAAAAAATAATAATAATATAAATAAATAAATAAATAAAATAAAATAAAAGAGATTTTAAAGTCAGGAAGTCTAGAAGTGAAAATCTTATCTATGGAATAATCCTATATGAATCTTATACAGGGCTAATATATATATAAGAATTTGTATGGAAACCTTTTTCTTAGTTGATTTGAATGAGGAATATTTAATTTAACATAATTACAATTATGCAGTTTTCCAACAGGAAAACTAATATATGTTCAATTTTGGTACTGTTTTTTTTTTTTTTTCAGACAATCTTCTCATGGGGTGGGTCGAGTATTAAAAAACAAAAAATTTATCCTAAAGTCGTATTTATTACAGCAAGTAACGTAACTCTTAGCTGGCTGAGAGCATCTCCTGCCAAGTGACGACGTCATCATTGCCAGTATCAGCATTTGTTCCTTTTAACCTCAAGCCCTAATACATATAATGATATTGTCATTCTCTTTCAGTTTTTACAGCATAAATTATCTAACGCCCTACATGATGTGTATAAGAATTTGAAAGTTAAATGGTATCCTTTCTTTAAGAAGGATGATTTGATAATTCTGAAAAAACTGAAAGAGAACATATCATTTATATGTAAACCGGATAAAGGTAAAGGTATAGTTATCCTTAACAAGCACGACTACAATAGAAAAGTCTCAACATTTCTAGCTGACACCACCAAATTCAAATTATTGGGAGATTTAAGTTTTTCTGAGATATTCAAACGAGAAGATAGAATCTATAGATTTCTTAGAAAATTAAAAAGTCTAAAAATCATTAATGAAACAACATATGATAACCTTTTTGTCACTGGTTCATCCTTCGGTATCCTGTATGGTCTACCAAAAATACATAAAGAAGGTTTTCCCATTCGCCCTATAGTGTTAATCCATTAAAAGTCCTACTTTAACCATCTCTAAATATGTGGCCAAATTGTTGTCTGAATTTGCACATCCTGTTAACACAGTTAAAAGGGCTACGAATTTCAGGAATTAATTTGTCAGACAAGATTCAGATCTTTACATGATAAGTCTTGACATTGAATCATTTTTTACAAACATACCAGTGGAAGAAACAATTGAGATTATTTTAGATAAAGTTTTTTTAAATACCACATGCTTCCATGGATTTGATAGAATTTTATTCAAACAACTTTTAGAACTTGCAGTGCAAGATTCAGTTTTTACTTTTAATTCCAAATTGTACTCGCAGGTCGAGGTTTGGCTAGGGGTCCCCGTTGGCCCCTATATTTGCAGATATTTTTATGGACTTTTTCGAATCAAAATTTTTAACAGAATGCCCTTCTAATTTTAAGCCACACTTTTATCGAAGGTATGTTGATGACACTTTTTTATTATTTAAATATAAGTGGCAAAGTGAAGCCTTCTATGATTTTGTGAATAGCCAGCATCATAATATAAATTTTACTATGGAAACCGAGCATAATAACTGCCTATCATTTTTAGATCTAAAGATTGTTAAGGAAGATGATAGACTCAACACTACCATTTTTCTTTTAGGAAGCATACATTTTCGGGTTTGGGTAATAATTTGTTTTTATAGTTTTTGTTTTTTGAATTTTTAAAATTAAATGCCATCTCACCCTTGTTTTTAGAGCTATGAAATATACCTCAAATTGGAATTTATTTCACGAAGAATTGAATTTTTAAAAGAGGTATTTTATTAACAATTCTTATCCAGTAAATGTTTTTTTTATAATGTAGTAAATAGAATTTTAAATAATAATTTTTCTGAGAAAGTTCCTTCCTATGATGTTAAGAAGCTAGTTATGTACTGTACCATTCCTTTTACATATAAAAACAAATTAGGCGAGCGAATAAGGAAAATCATTTAAAGTGAAATAGGTTGTTTTAAAATTAAACTTGATTCCTGTTACCCATTAAAAATTGACACATTTTTTACACACAAAGAAAAACTACCACCGTTCATGAGATCCGACGTCATTTATAAATTTAATTGTCCGGGTTGTCCTGGTATTTACGTCGAATCGACCAAACGGTTACTAAAAGTGAGATATTCCAGTCACAAAAGTGAGATATTCCAGGACAAAGGATAACAAACCCAGAATTATCCAATATCCGTAACCACGCCAAAATATGTAAAATTAATATTGATAAAACACATTTCTCAATCATTGACAGCACTCCCAACAATTACTTAACGACACTTGAGTCATTATACATCAAACGACTGGTTCCTTCTCTCTCTCTCTCTGGCTATCTATCTATCTATCTATCTTTATTTAAAACAGATTCATCTTACTCATAGAATGTAAAGACCGTTGCTCTCTCTCTCTCTCTCTCTCTCTCTCTCTCTCTCTCTCTCTCAACCGTTTTTAAGTAAAAGTTTAGTCAATTGCCTATTGTACTGCAAGCCAAGAAATTCATGGTGTTTGCACTACACTCGGTGGCTTGCTCGATAGATTGCTTACCTTGTAGCTCATATTTGATCCTAATTAACGTTCCTGATGGGTGGGAAACTTATGGTGCGTGAAGTGAAATATAAATATATATATATATATATATTCTACTATATATATATATATATATATATATATATATATATAATAAGTATAATATTATATATATATATATATAATATATATATGTGTGTGTGTGTATATATGTATATATACATATATATACATATATATGTATATATATATATATATATATATATATATATATATATGAGTGGGTATTATATAAGTATTAAGATACAAATGTACTTTAACATCTAATTCACTCTACCTCGGAATTAATATATTTTCATTTATGTTTACCGAAGGGGAATTTTTTAGTTGATGAAAAATTCGTCGGCTCTTCGGCTCGAACCACGCAAACCAAGAATTCAGGCCGTAAAGTGAGACTTTAGCCCGCAGTGCTTTCTTGCTAGTCCCGTGCGCTTTTAAAGCGTCACTGTAAGTCCAGAATTCTTGGTTTGCGTGGTTCGAGCCCCAAGAGCGACGCAAAATCTTATCGACTAAAAAATTCCCCTTCGGTTAACAATATGAAAATAAGATATTTATTTAATTAACGGAAGCTTCAATCACACGATGACATTTTTTACGCGACTCGTTGTTTTCTATGTATACCTCATCCCCACGGAGCATTGGAGGAACATGCAGTGTGCTGCTTTTCTAACATATTTGCACAACGTTTCATTTTGTACACAATCAGTTTGAGCAAATATACACTCGGTCCGAAAAGTTTAATCGTATTAAAGAATGGAATCTTTTCGTTCATTCAGCGAGCGAGACTTTACTCTTTTAATCTTGTATTATATGGCATAGTAGGTTTCATTTTGCGTTCGGGAAAGTCATAGATACATGTGTGCGAACGACCATCACTTTGGAAGGAAAGTGATTTAGAATAATCTAAATTTACATTTCCAGGAAGAATGGAAAACAGTCATATATACAGAACGAAAGGAGCAGAAACTCTGATAAGAAATAAAAAAAAGTCTTGCAACCATCTTTCTCATCATACTTTATATACAGTAAGGCCATACGAACCGGTGATCTCTCGCCTTTCCTTAATCATGTCTGGTTATCCAGTCTAATAATCTTCGACAGGCTCCAGCATACATGTTAACTATGCTCCTTGCGTAGTGAACTGCTCATTATCATTTCAAAGTGATCAGACAGGTTTATTTCTGTTGTGGTAGACTGGTATACCCCGAGCATCTATTCCCTTCCTTAACCTTTTCGTCTTTTTCGTGAATGACTTATGAATCCACTCTTGTTCAACTCACTGAATTGATGATTGTGGTTGTCAAATCCTTCTCCTCTTCTTTCTGTGTCTTTCCGGAAGTTCCTTTTTCATTCTGGATACAATTTGCTCAGTGATTCAGATTAACATTCATTCTTTTCACTGCTTCCAAGACCAGTTTACTCCCCATTTCTCTATCTCATACTTCTATATTACATAATTACATAATTATGTTCAAGTAATTCGAAATAAGACCCCTCATATCTATCTGTCAGTTTACTAGACTTCGAAGTAATTAGTCATCTGCCATGAAAGGTTCAATACCATAGGCCCGACTAGGTCAGCCTCAAAGGATCTGGGGGCTGGGGCGTTCTTTAGAGGTTCCTCCTGTGGGTAGCTCATTGAGATTCATATAAAGCTTCTGTGTTTCTTCATGGTTCTCACATAAAAGGAGGTCCTTAACCAAGGAATTCATATACAAGGGAAAACCTGTAAGTAGAATAACGGGACACTTCGTTCCAACTTGGACGAATTTCGCTTCTCAGTCGCCTTGGTACACCCACTAAACTCAAACCTTGACATTCAGGCAGCCTTTCCTCGTGCGCGCCCACGCTTCTCTTCGCCCCAGATCGTGTTGGGTCGTCTTTGCCTTCTCTGGCATTTACGGTCCATTCACCCAGTTCCGTTTTTTAAGAGGCTACTTGACTTCCTCGCTGGGCGAGGGGGTTACGTGCTTGCTTACCGATACGATCGTCGGGAGTGCGGTCCTCCGCTCTGCCAATGCGGAGTCAGAGGAATTGATTTCTGGTGATTAGAAGTTCATTTATCGATATCGGATCACACAATAAGCTGTACGTCCCGTTGCTAGGGAAGCAATTGGTTCCTAGCAACGTCAAAATATCTAATCCTTCGGGCCAGCCTTAGGAGAGATGTTAAACAGCTCAGTGGTCTGGTTAAAGTAAAGTATACTGAAGAAGCGACCTCGTCCTCATTTACGAAAGGAAATCTACCAACAAGCAGGATTTAAAGGAATAATTTTCCTAGTTGGGAAAATTGGCAAAGAGAGTATTTCATTCTCGGGAAAATAACAAGGGAAATGTATTCCCTATGAAAATCGGCCAAGTTGTTATTTTATTCACAAAATAGCCAGCTAAAGAGATATAATCTAAAGGAAATATATCCTTAGCTGAAAAATCGGCAAGGGAAATATTTTACCTAAAAAATTGACAAAAGCAATATATCGCTTGTAGAAAGATAAGAAAATAGAACTATATCCATCATAGAAAAATCGGGAGAGGAAGCAATGTCCTTGAAAAATTGACAAAGGTATTATGTCCTTCGTAGAAACAAATTGACAATGGAATTATATCCATCGTAGAAAAATCGGTTAGGGAAATATTTTCCTCGTAAAAATTGACAATGGAATCATATCCATCGTAGAAGAGCCGGGAAAGGGAATATTTTGATAAGAAATATCGACAAAGGTAATATTTTTATTGTAGTAAATTCGACGAGGGAATTTTCCCATGACTCAATACGCTGAGGATGTGACATCAAAGGAGAGAATCCTCAGGAGAGGATAAACGAAAAGGTCAACACCTCGTTAATGTGCAATGAATCGAACTTCTACTGCTTATGTATTACTGGGTGAAGCTGACCTTTCTCACTTATTCATCCACGCCCACAGACCTTGCGTTAGGTCACGAGGTTTATTTGTGACGCCAGATATAATACACAATCAGTCAATCACGAGGTTTATTCAGCTGTCATTGTTGATGTTAGTAATCGATAGCAATGACACGGCTATGAGATGAGGCTCGTTAAGTCAACCCACTGACTCTGGTATTTCATTATTAGGACATTACTGTAGAGCAGTGGTAAAGATGACGAAATCAGAGTAACGGCCTCACTCCAAACCCACCCACTTCAAATTATTCATCATTGCCTATATTCATTGCTGTATTGGTAGACGGTGACTGGTAATGGTCGCAGAATTAACCTTATTGGAATTAACAAAAACCCAAATCGACCTTTATTGGTTTTCATTGATCGATATATGACGGACGGCCTCGTTGTTGACCCGTTTTTTCATAGACAGTAGATTTCCTAAGGATCGTTTGCAAGTGCAGAACCGTAAATGGTTTCGGGATGTAGGTTGCTAGCCCATAGCCATTGTTTAGCGATCATGAATAGTGACCATACTTACACCCTTTTTTGTTTAGCGATCAAAAATAGTGACATACTTACACCCTTTACCTATATAATCAACATTTTCTCAAGATTAGTGACCATGCTACAACCTTTACCTATATAAACTTCATTTTTCGAGAATAGTGACCACGCACCCATTAACCTGTATATTGTCTTTTAGTGGTTCTTTATACTACGTAAAAGCATTTGATAAATGTTACTTCCTTTGAAGGCTATGCGTCAGAGTACTGTATTTACATTAAAAGTATTTTCAATAATATTTTTTCATATCTTCCACCTAACTCCACTTTTCATTCCAGTTCATCTCCATTTATCTTATGGCAAAGGAATATGTCTGCAATTCCGCCAGCACTTTATATACCTGCTGGGTATTCTATCTCATCCGAGCAGCCCGTCGCTCCCAATGCGATTCATAGCACACATACAGACACAGACATTTTTGTCCTTTCTTTAAACCCAATCGAATATCATTTTTTTTTTTCACCTCCAAATTGAAATCGTTATTTCCTCCCCCTTTTGGACGCAACCGACGGCGAAAGGTTTCAAAGGATATCATATATATATATATATATATATATATATATATATATATATATATATATATATATATATATATATATATATATATATATATATATAGTATATATATATATAGAGAGAGAGAGAGAGAGAGAGAGAGAGAGAGAGAGAGAGCGAGAGAGAGAGAGAGGTCATCTCCTCCACCGCCAGTCAGTGCAAAGGCCCCACCGTGAAATTCCGCCATATGTATCTTTCCTGTACTGTCATGTCCTCAGATCTCGATTCATCTGACGTACATTATGTATACGTAGGTGGCAATCCCGTCTCTTTCCTCTTTCCTCGCTATGGATAATTTCTCAGGTTCCGTTTGGAGTTGCCGCATGAATGTCCTCTGTGATTTTCTATAGATTATTCAAGCAGTCATCCTGTCTCTCTCTCTCTCTCTCTCTCTCTATTCTCTCTCTCTCTCTCTCTCTCCTCTCCTCTCTCATCCACATAATGGCTCTCCAATTCCTCCGGTATCTCCTCCACCTTCTCTCCCAAAGCCTCATTAAACTGATTCGCGTCCTCACGCATATCACAAACTTATTAAGGTAGGCTCCACTTTGGGGGGGTGCCCCGATCGTAAAAATATTGCCAAAAATACACTAATCAAGACAGGTTAATGAAATTTTCAGGCATGTTAGCACTATAATAATGCATATCCCTGTGAGTTTTATATCATCCTACAGGGGTAAAATTAAAGATTTATGAAAAAAAAATGTGAAAAAACGGAAATTTCCGGCCCCTCGTACTGAAGGTTATTTGGTGATTGGTGAGAAACTACAGTCTTGAATAGAAATCGATCTGACAAAATGTTGGTATATCCACCTGGAACATGCACAAAAAAAATTATCAAAATAGAACAGTAAATAAGCACGTAATAACAAAAAAAAGAGCAACAACTTTGTAAGTTCAGCGAAAGCCCCGCCGAAATATCAGACTATAGCTAGGAAGAAATATTCAGGAAAAATTCAATCTCGATTTAGGGACAAAACCTTTTGAGAGTTTGTAGTTATTATGTCACTTGATAGCCTAAAACATCTAAAATTATATTTATTTAGGACAATCAAAGAAAAAAACCACCCCCACCCTTTTTTTTTTTTGTTTTTTTTTTTTTTTTTTTTTTTTAGAGGTGGGTTTTCTTTGATTGTCCTAAATAATATAATTTTAGATGTTTTAGGCTATCAAGTGACATAATAAACTTACAAAACCCTCTCAAAAGGTTTTGTCCTAAATCGAGATTTGAATTTTTCCTGAATATTTCTTCCTAGCTATAGTCTGATATTTCGGCGGGGCTTTCGCTGAACTTACAAAGTTGTTGCTTCTTTTTTTTGTTATTACGTGCTTATTTACTGTTGTATTTTGATAATTTTATTTGTGCAGTTCCAGGTGGATATACCAACATTTTGTCAGACCGAATTTCTATTCAAGACTGTAGTTTCTCACCAATCACCAATAACCTTCAGTACGAGGGGCGGAAATTTCCGTTTTTTCACATTTTTTTTCATAAAATCATTAATTTTCCCTGTAGGATGATAAAACTCACAGGGAATATGCATTATTATAGTGCTAATAATGCCCTGAAAATTCATTAACCTGTCTTGATTAGTGTATTTTTGGCAAATATTTTTTACGATCGGCACCCCCCAAAGTGGAGCCTACCCTTAAGAGCTATTTGCTTGAATTGTAAACTCTCTGACTGATGAAGTGGGGGTTTTGGCTGGGGTCGGGGGTGAGGGGGGGGGGGGGGTGGAGAGGCGTAACGGAGCGCCAATGAATCTCGTTGCGTTCAGTTTGGACGTAAGAGCTCTTGAGTCACCTTGCTTCTGAGCGGATTCATCTCATTGATCTCGAGCAATTAAATCTCATTTCCATGAGAGAGGGAGGAGGAAGGCGTGGCTCCTCTGCTCGTGACACTGCATATTACTTTCCTTTTCTGAGTAGTTTTTCGAGATAAAAAAAAAAAAACTTGGAATATTTCTTCGTCTGTGTGAGATAGGTTTACTCGGCGCGCGTTGTTACATAGTACTTCGTTTGGGATGTTCGTATACGAACATTATTGTCCTTAAATATAAGACAGCAATCGCTTGCTTCCTCAGTTTCTTTTTAGTGTAGAATTTTCATTTTGGTGTAAAATGCTCATGTAAGCGCGTGCCACAATATGTAAATATTTGTATGTGTATATATATACATAAATATGTATGTTTATGTAGACATATTTATATATACCTATAGTATATATATATATATATATATATATATATATATATATATATATATATATATATATATATATAAGTAGTGTAAGGACAGGCGTAGTTATGGTGTTTGATTAAGACCTATACATATATGTATATATATATATATATATATATATATATATATATATATATATATATATATATATATATATATATATATATATATGTATATATATATATACAATATATATATCCCCTTATCTATATATATACATATATGCTACATGGGGGATTTTCCCCCCAGTTATTCATAAGGTAAGCGTTTGGCAGGACGGAGGCGCCCCGTTAAACTCAATCCGAAGGCTACGTCCCACTCCTTGCTATCTCTCTCTTTCTCACTCTCCTCTCCAAATTCCTCCCTTCTCTCTCTTCTCCTCTCTCTCTCGGCAATCTCTCTCTCTCTCTCTCTCTCTCTCTCTCTCCTCTCTCCTCTCTCTCTCTCTCCCATCTAACAGGTAATGAAAATGAGAGAGTTGCATCATAACATTAACGTTTATTAACAAGAATAAATAAATCAATCAACCAAGTAATCCAGTCTTACAGACTAACCCAAAAACAGTACAATGTCTAGTCACCAAAACAAGTCTACACCCCTCTGGGAATTCTTTGTCCCTCTGCATTCCACAAGTACCAGATCCGTCTGTTTCAAAGATACAGAACACATCCCGGTAAGTACACACAAGTTCAAAGACAGTTAATAAAATGGAACATCTTACAAGATATCAAACAAGCCATCCCTTTGGCTAAAGCACTTGAACACTTACCCAGACAACCGGACACTTAAACACTTAACAAAAAACTCCCCCCGGCGAATGCCACGGCATCTTGCCTGTGACTTGAAGCCCTCTATCAAAATCCCCCCCATAGGCTTGGGTATGAACCTATTAAAGGGAAGAGGCACACATGCACATACGAATGCACACTTCGACAACGCCTCATATTACTGGCTACAACCAGTTTCCCAAAGGCACTTTGAGAAGAGTTCATAAAACTGTCGTGCATTGACTTGTCGAACTAATCATTTTTATCTCACGCCACCCCTAGAAACTCATTGATCAGCTACTCTCAGGTCGTCACTCCTGCACTGTTCTCCACATTCCACAGGTCACAGAGAACGCATGGATAATATATTATTAATCAAAACCCTATGCCTAGATAGCTCGCCCTGCACAAATGCTAGCCCCCGCCTAGCAAAATTTGCTTATAAACACAAAAGGCAACTGGCCGGAAATTTAAAAATAAAATAAGTAAAACTGCAGTCTCTGGCATTATAAATAAAGTCTTATCACGCTTATCTCCCCATAACACAAGACGCATTTTCTCTCATATTTTCTGCATTAGGATTCTTGAATATCCCTCTTCGCTTGTCTGCAAGTAGCTGCACAGACAGCAACAGGCTATAGCAGGCTGTAGGAAGACGGAATGCCTCCCTCATCGTAGAAGACTTCTCACGGCTTCTGCAGATCCCCAAAAAACACGCTGTAGAATTCTCTCGCGATCACCATCATGGAAATACTTGTAATCACCCTGGACAACATGGCAGCAACCTCTCTTCACGGCTGGTGGACGTCTTGCTGGTGTCGGGGAACGACTTTTTTGGTGTTAGTATGTCAGTCAAGTCTCTGGTCAATCTAAGAAAATCAACCCAGACATACTACTTCTATCAAACAATGATCTCAAAAGGTCAGAAACACTAACTGAACGTCTCCCAATTAACTCCCTTTAATATGATTACTAAATCATAAGTCATTATCGCAACTCTCAAAGAAAAAAAAACATCAAGTTCTCCAACTCAATTCTCCAAACTAAACACAATCAAGCACACACAAAAACTCAGAATCACAGCAAACTCCACGGAATTCTGCACTCATATTTCAACTCGAATGTGCTCACAAGAAAAAAAAAAAGAAAAAATCGTAATAAGCCCAAGAAAAAAAAAGAAAGTATCTCGTAACATACCCAGACCCAAAAATGTTCTCTCAAACTCTGATATCTGAACAACCCACAAAATCAGTAAAAATCTCCAACTTTTAACAGCAAAAACCCCTTTACTGCTCAATAATTAATCACAATGAGACTTAATGTCAAACTCCCATTTACGTAAGTAACAACCCCCGAAAAATTACATCTCCCGGTAAAATCAAATCTCCCGTCCAAAAAAAAAAATGCTACCTAAGCTCAATCCCCAAATTATATCTCTCAAGGAAAAGGAAGAAAAATAATAAAAAAAAGATAATCACAAGTAGATTTCCCCAATCACAAAATACATAATACATGTATAATATACATAACATGCATAATCCCCCACGTTTTTCCCCAAGAAATGCTCCATGTAAAGCACCGGAATTTGCCAGAAAGCAAACTCTCACCCATGCGCTTTCGTGAAATGCTATAGCCAACATTTCCAGATATTGCAAAAATTCTGATCTATCACCATCAGAGGAAAAGAGTCAGCACACGGCTCATCACATCGCTTGTCAGCAGAAAAATCGCCTAGCGGAACGTATGCCTAACTAACAGTAGCATAAAAATTGTCTAGTCAGACACATAAGTTTGGAAACTCATGATTCTTTAAAAAAAACGTCTAACAGACACATTTCACAGAATTAACTCCAGGATATGACTAATGTGTTCAAAAATTTGTCTCGAAGACTTATTCTCTCACCATGACTTTACCCAAATTATATTTCTCCAAAAATAACACACATGTGAACATAACAAATGAACACATCTCCAAATGACTCGTAATGCAGTAATGTCACTCGCCTCTAAATAGTCACGAAACCAAAAAAAAGAGAACCACAGAAATCTTCTCTTGTCTCGAAAAAACTCCATAACCACAAAAAAAAGGGTCACCCGCCAAAGATTAATTCCAGCTCCATTATGAGACACCATATTAATAATAACACCACTCCGGTTATAAAAACATTTCCTCCATTTGGTTAATAACCAACCCCCTTATATTATTCTCTCTTATTTCTCCAATAGCCACATGTCAATAAAAAAAAACACCACTCCAGGAATAGAGAATAATCACCTCTATTTCGGCAAATACAAAATATTTACCTCTATTTCCCCAATAACTCCATGTGGAACAAAACAAGGCTCCAAAAAATATATCTCCAAAAAAATGTGCACTCAAGGCAACTAACTCACATACACAAATATTGCCCCATAATCTCCAAATATGTGTCTCCATTTGCAACAAAGATGGCTGCAAAATAATTGAACTAAACATAGCTCTCATCACATTGGCAAATATCAACAATGGCCAAAAATATATCTCCCATATATTATATCTCAAAATATAACTCCAAAATAATATATACCTCCAATTATCTCTCCAAATATATCTCAATTATAACTCCAATTCTCCAGAGAATAACTCAATGTTATAGTCAAAAACTATAAAAACTCTCTCCATTTAGCATAATTGCTAAAAAAAGGGCAAAACTCGGCATATAAAACTGTCTAGAAAATTCTAGAAAAAATCACCAATGTGCCACAACTCATTATAACAGAACTCCAAGATCACAGTGTCTAAGCCAAGACTTCTCCATATGCACTACGACATAAGTCACTAGAAAACTTAACCAAGTTTCCTATCTCTCACAAAGTTGTCACAAATACAACAAGTAGTGCCATTACGTATGCATTCAAAACGTGCAAAAAATTCTCCCATATATTTCTCTATAGCATCAAATAGCTAAAACACAAACACTTTCTCGAACAATGACTCTAAGTCACGAACTGAGATATTAAAAAATATTCACACCAACTGGAGAGAAAAAATAAATTCAAATTCACCCATGGTAAAAAAAACTTGTGTCAGCGATGGCTAACTTCCAAAAAAAGAGAAAAGAAAAATCAACGGCACCATTAACTATCTCCCGTAACTCACTAGATGTCAAGCAATTATCTGCTGAACTCATAAAAAAAAGAGGAAAACAAAAAAAATAATGTGTTGTTAGTTCCTCCCAAATTCAAAAAAGATTTCACCTCCCTTGATAGCATTAAAACGCCCACGTATTAGTATAAAAAAAATCAGTATCAGAAATATCATTATCACAAAATCACCAAAAAAAAAAAAATTGCTATCATCAAAATCATCAGTATCAGTACAAAAAATATCACCAATGTTAATGCTTGTCCATTCTCCAAGGAATTCAGCACAAAATTCAGCAAAAGTTCAGCAAGTTTCAACACAATTCACCAAGATTCAATCAGATTCATCAAGATTCAGCAAAACTCATCCCCGTGAATCACTGAAAATATTCTCCAAAGTCACAAGACAACAAATAATTAACACAAGACTTCTCCCATTAATTCATTGTAATAATTCTCCTTGAATAATTATCTGTAATAATTATCAAATAATCTCCCATGAAATATCTCAAAACTCTCTCGTAACTTATGTCTCCCGTAATGATAATTATACTTAAGCCACCCTCCCGTGACACATCTCAAGTATAATAATTATTAATAATAATAATAACAATAACTCTCCATAGCAATAATTCTCTTGCAAAGATCTCAAGTAAGGGTGAAATTCAAATAGCATATAACAGTATTGCTGAATCCTATGACATACAACTTCTCCAGCATACACCATGACATAATACCATTGCCACACAACACAGATACAACACCAATCATCGGCATTTCAAAGTAATCTCTCCAACACAATAAAAAAATAATCTGTGTATCCCCCTTATATTTGTGTCTTTCAAGGCACAAGTAAAACATATAACACATCCCGTGCATGTTAACTACTTTTCCCCTCATTCACGGAAAAGAAAAATCTCTTTTTATTTCCTTTTCTCTTCGTCCAAGAGAGAAAAAAAAAATCTCTTTTCTAAAAAAAAGACTCTACGGGCATTTCACTTCATCAACTAATCAATCAGCTGATATCTTAGCATCCAATGTCAAGGCCAGACCCATCCCCAACACTTAAGAAAAAAAAAAGAAAAAGGGGGAGTTCACCCACACTGAGAAAAAAAAAATTTCTCCCCCCCGTGAGAACAACCCCTCAGTAAGCGCAGAACAGCCCGAGGCATACCAGTAATACCCCCATCTCCCCTTGAACAGTGTCTGAGGACCCCTTCCCAATGTATACACTAGTACCCATCCCTGCACTATCTCTCGAGGGAGGCCAGTGGTACCTTCCATGCGACTATCCCCCCGAGGGATGCTAGTACCCTCGCAATGCAAGGTGCCTCTCTGCAGAAATGTGCTGAGCCCGTAAAATTGTGGCCGCTCTGTGTCACTAAGCCAAATATGCTTATCTAAGCACAGTTCACATGCAAAAAACACATCTCTATACACTCTCATGTGTTTAAAACAAAGACGAATACGTCTATCATAAACACGTGCAAATAAAGAAAACACGTCACTATGGGGCAAAGACAAGAAAAATTGTTGACCTCTTGAACCAATCCCATAACCCTGAAATATTTAAACAAAAACCCTCTCCCTTTGATAAACAATAGTTTAACACTCACCACTCCTAAATGGGAATAAAAAGAACTCGAAATTCTCGTAAAACACGGCAGTGATATATGCATTAAACACAACACCCGCACGGGTATCTCGGAATACACTCGTCATTACACAAGCAAAAGTCACACTGGGTGCGCTCACTGCTTCTAGGCTGACTCCCTGGGAAAAATGCTGAGTCCAATAAAATCCTTCCCTCCCTTTAGCACAGTTAACAGACAGATATTTTCTCATTTTTTTCTCACTAAGTAACTGAAAACTAACAGTTTAACGATTTTCCACAATCCCACCAAGCTTTGTCGTTCAAAAACTATCGCTAAGCCATAACCCCTTTTATTTTCTAACTGGCCACCCATCTCTACATTGGCGTTCCCAGGCATAAAAAAGAAAGAAGACTTTTATATCCCCTCTTAACCGTCTGCCACCACTGTAACATGGGGGGATTTTCCCCCAGTTATTCATAAGGTAAGCGTGGACACGAAACGGAAGGCAGACCCCATTACTCATAACCTTTCTCTCTCTCTCTCTCGGCAATCTCTCTCTCTCTCTCTCTCTCTCTCTCTCTACCTCTTTCTCTCCATTCTAACAGGTAATGAAAATGAGAGAGTTGCATCATAACATTAACGTTTATTAACAAGAATAAATAAATCAAACAACCAAGTAATCCAGTCTTACAGACTAACCCAAAAACAGTACAATGTCTAGTCACCAAAACAAGTCTACACCCCTCTGGGAATTCTTTGTCCCTCTGCATTCCACAAGTACCAGATCCGTCTGTTTCAAAGATACAGAACACATCCCGGTAAGTACACACAAGTTCAAAGACAAAGTTAATAAAATGGAACATCTTACAAGATATCAAACAAGCCATCCCTTTGGGGCTAAAGAAGCACTTGAACACTTACCCAGACAACCGGACACTTAAACACTTAACAAAAAACTCCCCCCGGCGAATGCCACGGCATCTTGCCTGTGACTTGAAGCCCTCTATCAAAATCCCCCCCATAGGCTTGGGTATGAACCTATTAAAGGGAAGAGGCACACATGCACATACGAATGCACACTTCGACAACGCCTCATATTACTGGCTACAACCAGTTTCCCAAAGGCACTTTGAGAAGAGTTCATAAAACTGTCGTGGCACTTGACCTTGTCGAACTAATCATTTTTATCTCACGCCACCCCTAGAAACTCATTGATCAGCTACTCTCAGGTCGTCACTCCTGCACTGTTCTCCACATTCCACAGGTCACAGAGAACGCATGGATAATATATTATTATCAAAAACCCTATGCCTTACAATATATATATATATATATATATATAATATATTATAATATATATATATAGTGTGTGTGTGTGTGTGTGTATGTGGGTAATGATTTATAGCTGGTCCAATCACCTAGTACAAATATTCGCCTTTCCTGATACACCCTATCCCAGTGATGAACTACCATCAATACTGCCCTCTAATACAAACCATTAGGCTATAAACTTAGAGCCAAAGAATGAGGACCTTCGAAAAGAGAGCCTGGTATCTGGTGAATTGCTCTGTATCCACAGATAGCTCTCTCGACGATCATATTTATCGACAGTATCTCTGGTTTTCATGGGATCGTATGTATGTCCAGATAAAACCTTCTCTCAATTCTGTAGGACTGAGTATTGCCCGCTCGAAAAGCTTGTAAGGGCGTGAGTAGTTTGCTATTATTATTATTATTATTGTTATTATTATTATTATTATTATTATTATTATTATTATTATTATTATTATTCTGTGCGCCGTTTCTAGGATCACACTCTTCTGCATGAGTCCTGGAGCTACTTCAGCCTCTAGTTTTTCTAGATTCCTTTTCAGGGATCTTGGGATCGTGCCTAGTGCTCCTATGATTATGGGTACGATTTCCACTGGCATATCCCATATTCTTCTTATCCATTTTTTCCCTCTCTTTCTCTTCAATTCTGGTGTCCCATGGTATTGCGACATCAATGAGTGATACTTTCTTCTTGACTTTGTCAATCAACGTCACGTCTGGTTTATTTGCACGTATCACCCTATCCGTTCTGATACCATAGTCCCAGAGGATCTTTGCCTGATCGTTTTCTATCACTCCCTCTGGTTGGTGCTCGTACCACTTATTACTGCAAGGTAGCTGATGTTTCTTGCACAGGCTCCAGTTTAGGGCTTATTATTATTTTTATTATTATTGTTAATTGTATTATTATTACTTATTATTTATTATTTTAATCAAAAAGTAATGGCTACTTCAGCAGCGTTGCGCCTGTAGAGATTCCTCTCTGTTTTTCGAATAGCGGATTTTTCAATACTACTTAAACAGGCTAGTAGAGCGCCTGTGGCGGTCATTTTCAAATGCAGGGTCCAGATCAGTGCATATATTTATATTTCAATTCTTACAGATAAGCTATGATATAGTCATTAACGCTCTCTCTCTCTCTCTCTCTCTCTCCTCTCTCTCTCTCTCTCTCTCTCTCTCCTCTCTCTCTCTCTTGTAGCGAGCTTTCGTCTGGAGCTGCCAGACATCCTCTAGGCTAGAAGCTGAGGGTGGACTGCTTCTGGTGTGGTGTCCTTCCTCCTTATATTCGGGGTCGTCAGCAGAGGGTATGCGTGTTTGCCAAAAGATTTGGCCATATATTTGGTACTATTACTATTAAAAGCAGTTTTTCTTTAGAGTGGCGTCGATCCCTTTATAAAATCAACCTAATCGTCCTTCATAAAGTATCTATCCAAAGCCAATTTAGTCGCAACGATCGTCCCTTTGTCTACAAATCTGTAGGCTGTGAAATTACCATCTTTAAAAAGATATATATATAAAAAATATAAAGGTTTTAAGAAAAATTAATCTCCGTGCCTATTACAGCTATGCGAGCAATCATCTGCCCCCCCCCCCCCACCCCCCCTACATCCAATCGCTCTCTCTTTTGGATCTCGGATCATGCCTATGATTTTTGCTGATGAATCCTGCTACCGAAGGGGCAGCCCCCCTCCCCCCTCTCTTCCCTGACATCTTTGAAACCCCTTCCGTTGGGTATTCCCTAATCGTTTATCGCATCGATTGGATTTCTGGTCTACCGATTCCCCGTCTTTTCTGAACCTAAAGGAAATGTTATTCCGTAGTTATTTCCAGAAAAGGAGTTTCGGTCTGAAATATTTCCTTCAAAAGACTGCGTAGAAACTTCTTATAAGTAAACATATATGAGTAAGATTCCGTTCCTAGACGTTATTATGATACACAAGTTTCCTTTTCAATCAAATGATTTGGTATCGGATACGGTCTCGATTCCGAAAAGAGGCGTGTCATCGTAGCCTATACATCTGTCAACATCCGAGAGATGCTGAAACAAACGTATACCGTTTTGTCTTTTTAGGAACAGAAGTGACAAAGTAGTTACTGTCCATTACTTTATGAGAAGGATCTTTGGCAGAAATGGAATACAGTTGAATTTGATTAGCGCTTGCATCTTTTGACCGAAAATGCAAGAATGAGGTTGCAAATATAAAAAAGCATAGAAAAAAAAACCTGAAGTAAGGAGGTAGTTGTTCTGCTTTTATTTTCTTTTTCTTTTTAAGTTTTCAAAGACTTCCGACTGACTGGCAAAAAAAAAAAAAAAAAAAAAAAAAAAAAAAAACAAAAAAAAAAAAAAAAAAAAAAAAAAAAAGGCGTTCTGCCCCCCGCACAACATGGGGGATCTCGTAGCGTTCTGTGAAGTCCGTTGGAATCCTAGTGTTTTCCTAAATGGGTTTCTGTCGGAACGTGAATCCTGGTTTTGAAATGGATGCAGTGAAAAAAAATATTATTAAAAAAGCAAAAGTCTAGAGATAAATGCCATCAGATGGATACATCATTTGATCTATTCCTATTGTAACTAGTTCCCAATTAATTTCATATTTACCTCAGCGACAGACGGGGCAGTAATTAGTCAATATTGGCTGTTAGCATTATTGCAATAAATATCATGAAATGAATATGATAACAGTATCCTATCGCAATGGTTTTTGAAATCTCCGTAAATATAAACGTACTATTGGCACATTTGGGAGGAACTAAAAGCATAGGTAACACTTTTGCTATGAACTCTTAACTGCGGGAATAGATAAATCTGAATGATTTCTTGAAAGCTGACCTAGATATAGAATTATATTTGTTTCAAGTATTGTTTCTCATAAGGATCAGCGTTCTGCTGTGGTGTTGTTTAATGATGATGCATTGTTGCAGATGATGTTAGGGTTGTGAATATCGACGACAATGACCTTTCGATTCCTAGATGTCCTCACACTTTCTGGGCAACAAATGGAGCTTTCGCTACTGTGGTGGAATTAGAACCAACGCAGGTAAGGTTAGAACCAGTCTTTGTAACACATCGTGTTCCGAACTTCTTCAGCTAATAAATTGTTTCATAGTGCGACTGCTTTTGACGTTTTCCTCCTGTTACACCCTTCAAACCTTTCTACTCTCAATTTCCTTTTCAGCGTTGAATAACCTATATTCCTTCCTTCCTTTCTTCCTTCCTTTTTCTTCCTTCAAGGCATTTCCAAGAAGCGAGAACTGCCTCCCTCCCCAAGACCATCTCTCGCATCCCATATAAGCCGCGGGTTACCCAACAAAGCGAGCCCCTTTAACTTTATCTAAAACCGAGGTTGAATATGGTGAAGGGCACGTGTCCTGTCTTGATGACCAATTAGGAGGGAACTTGTTACTCTAAAGGCTCTCGTAGGAGAAGAAGAAGAAGACGGAGAAGAAGGGAAAGAAGGAGATCAGGTTATTCTATTGTCAAGGAAATGATTTCATAAACAATGGCACGGTTTCCGTAGCTTTCGAAACAAAATTTTAACGTGTAATGGTTGTGCATTTTTTTTTTTTTTATTTCTTCATTTTTACGACAACTCGATGTTTAGCTTTTATACACATTTCCACCAGGAACCTTTTTCCTTTTTAAGAGTGGATGGCATCAGTAGAATTAATGCAATAATCGCTGCTTCATGTAAACCCCTTACAAAAAGAAAAAAAATCCATACCATCAGCCGTCAACCGTCTATATATATTTGCATTTACTCATAAGCTTCATCACCAGCACTTCAATCCATTCGTAATAATAGTACATACAAACATATATATAGATGACTGTGAAATATATTCTATTAAAACAGAATTCCATCTATTGAAAGGAGCCCATAAAAACGGCAAAATGTAGAAAGTAAATACTATTTTTTTCTCTCTCTTCAGTTAGGGAATGAATGAGGAAAGTTACAGAAAAAGTGGTATTTTTACCAAGAGGTCTCAGGTCAGCCATTAAACACCCCGGTTGACAGTTTCTCTTTAATCTTTTTAACCGTCGGTTGGAGGAAGATTTTATCTATAATATCTGCATTCCACTCACCCTTTGAGATATTCATTGTTTTCTGTATTCCACGCCCCCTTGAAGATAGTCATAGTTTTCCTTTCTTTAATCAAAGCAGATTCTATCATCTGGCTTTTCAACCAACAATTATACGTGACAAATTCCAGTATGAAATGTTGGTTTTCTGTACATGGTAAATTCGCACATCGCTAATGATAGTCTCGTCATTTTTTCACAGCACCAATACATTGGTTCGCGAAGTTGTTAGGAGTTACATCTGAATCAAAATGACTGCGTTTTGTGTGTTCTACGTCAGTGCACAAAGGCAGTGGTTCCTCGTTGAAAGAGTAGTTTTCGCGCTCGTCTGCCAATCCAGTGGTCCGAAGTTCGAGTCTCGGCTTGGCCAACGCGGAATCAGAGGAATTTATTTCTGGTGATAGAAATTCATTTATTGATATAATGTGGTTCAGATCCCACAATAAACTGTAGGTCCTGTTGCTAAGTGACCAATTGGTTCCCAGCCACGTTAAAATATCTAATCCTTCGGACCAGCCCTAGGAATGCTGTTAATCAGCTCAGTGGTCTGGTTAAACTAAGATATACTTAGTGCACAAAAGCGGATACGAGGTAAACAAACTCATTTCCAAGCATAGTAACCATTTTCGCCTTAGCTTTGATTACATATGTCACAACCCGGAAATAGTGGCGTCCGTTGAGAGATGATGGAGAAAACGATCACTCGACGGCATTAATGAGATTGATGAAGCAGCCTTAGTTGGAAGTTAGTGGGATGGGGGGGAGGGATGATAGATGGGGGAGGAGTGGGAGGAAGAGACGAACTGGACATCTGATTCGAAGACGGGGAACCGGAGGAAGGAGTCGGCCATCATTAGGGTCAAATATCGTCTTGACTGTCGTCATTAGAGGGAAAATGGCAGCGTGAGTCTTCCGTGAGTTGGTCAGTTTAACGATGCTATTCCCCCAACAATTAGTTTAGGGGGGGGGGGGGGTGGGTGGGTAAGTGAAAGGTTCCCCTGGAGGGAGGGGGAGTCGTGTCCTTTGGAGGATTAGCAGGAGGAGGAGGAGGAAGAGGAGGGGAAGGGGTGGGTGGGTGGGGTTGCGCAGGGTTTTTTGGGGGTTGGCCACCGGCTCTCTTAGGGAGCCTGACTTCATCTTTTTTCGATTTTAGATTTGGGAAAACAAAAGTTCGCAATGTTATGATGAGAGTAAAGCTTAAAGTAGCAACAACAACAACAGTAATAATAATAATACTAATAATAATAAGAATAATAATAGTAAGAGCAAAGGATAATAACAGGTCACCAAAGGCGTAAACACAACAATATATATATATATATAATATATATATATATATATATATATATATAATTATATAATATATATATAATATATATATAGATATATATATATATATATATATATATATATATATATATATATATATATATATAGTATATATATATATATATATATATATATCTAACTATATAGGAGTACTTATAGGAGATTCATCCACAACGAAGCAGTTATAAGAGGAATTTATTGGTGGCTATTGCATTGAATTGTTAATAAAACCCACCCTTTTTTATAAGAGACCTATGTAATATTACGGGTAAACAAAAGCAGCGTAATTGATCATCGTTTAAATTATCGACAATGAAAAATCAGTAGGTGGTTTAGAATATCCCGAGTTAAATTTTAGTTATGAGAATATTCCGAGTTAAATTTTAGTTATGAGAATATTCCGAGTTAAATTTTAGTTATGAGAATATTCCGAGTTAAATTTTAGTTACGAGAATATTCCGAGTTAAATTTTAGTTATGAGAATATTCCGAGTTAAATTTTAGTTATGAGAATATTCAGAGTTAAATTTTAGTTACGAGAATATTCCGAGTTAAATTTTAGTTATGAGAATATTCCGAGTTAAATTTTAGTTATGAGATATTCCGAGTTAAATTTTAGTTATGAGAAATCCAGAGTATATTTAGTTACGAGAATATTCCCGATGTTAAATTTTAGTTATGAGGAAATATTCCGATTTAATTTTAGTTACGAGAATTAATTTTCCGAGTTAAATTTTAGTTATGATAATATTCAGAGTTTAAATTTTTAGTTACGAGAATATCCGAGTTATATTTAGTTACGAGAATATTCCGAGTTAAATTTTAGTTACGAGAATATTCCGAGTTAAATTTTAGTTACGAGAATATTCCGGGTTCAGTTTTAGTTATGAGAATATTCTGAGTTAAATTTTAGTTACGAGAATATTCCGAGTTCAATTTTAGTTACGAGAATATTCCGAGTTCAATTTTAGTTACGAGAATATTCAGAGTTCAATTTTAGATATGAGAATATTCCGAGTTCAATTTTAGATATGAAAGCCGACGAGAGTTGGGTCATCCTATGTGAAATAGCTTCCGCGATCATTGGTTCTTCTTCCCCTACAAGAGTCTTCCGGATAACGAGTTCCCCCTCTAGTGGCGTCATCCCGGAGGCAGACGTGCGTAACCTTCACCGTATTCATTCTCAGGTTAAATAACATTAAAGGGGCTGAGTCCGTCGGGGGACCGGAAGTTTGTCGGATGCGAGTAAATGGTACAGTATTAATTCTTATTAACTGGTGAACGGCCTAATATTTAATATTAAAAATATAAATAATATATATAGTAATATATATATATATATTAATATATAATTATATTATATATATAAGTCATATCACATTACCGTGCATTCATATAACATATATATCGAGCTACAATGTCCCCTTTAATTATCTAATTCTCTCTACCTCGAATTAATATATTTTTCATATTATGCGTTAACCGAAGGGGAATTTTTTTTCCCTCGTTATAGATTTACCCTGTTACTTGGGAACGCGAACGGCCAGGTACATTATAAATCCAGGACCAGTCAGTGGAAGCGGTTACCACCACCGCCAACCGCGAGAGGCTTAAAGGAGGTATATGTCCGTCTCTCAACCTTCAAATACTTTCTCGGCGCTGAAGGTTATTCGATTGGTTTGGAGACACCATCAGCCGCCTCGACTCCGGTTAGTTAAGTAGCGCTTTTTGACCAACACGTAGCATTTTAACATAAGTCAATCACATTACCGCACATTACCGTGATTCATTATACAAACTATATCGAAGCTAACAATGGTCCCTTTTAATATCTAATTCGCTCTTATCCCTCGGAATTAAATTATTTTAAATTTTCATATTGCTTTAACCGAAGGGGAAATTTTTTCTCGATAATAGATTTTACCCGGTACTTGGGCGCGCGCAGGTACATTATAAATCCAGGACCGTCAGTGGAAAGCGGTAACCACCCAAATCCGCCGAGAATGGCTTAAAAGGTAATGTCGTCTCTCACCCTCAAAATACTTTCTCGCGCTGGAAGTATTCGTTTGGTTTTGGAGACAACATCAATCCCGCCTCGACTCTCCGGTAGTTAAGTAGCCGCTTTTGTTGAACAACACGTAGCGTTTTTACAATAAGTCATATCAACATTACCGTGATTCATATACATATCTCGAGCTACAACATGTCCCTTTAATATCTAATTCGCTTCTACCTCATGGAATTAACATATATTTTCATATATGCCTTAACCGAAGGGGAATTTTTTTCTCGATAATAGATTTACCTGTAATTGTTGGGGCGCGAACGCAGGTACATTATAAATAAATCCAGGGACCGTCAAGTGGAAAGCGGTGACCACCCAACCGCGAGAGGCTTAAAGGCTATGTTCGTCTCTCACCTCAAAATACTTTCTCTCCGCGCTGAAGTATTCTTTGTTGGTTTGGAGACAACATCAACCCGCCTCGATTCCGGTAGTTAAGATAGCGCTTTTGACAATACACGTTAGCATTTTTTACATAAGTCATATCACATTAACCGTTGATTCATATACATATAATCGAGCTAACAATGTACCTTTAATATCTAATTCGCTCTACCATCGGAATTAATATTTTTGTTTTTCATATATGCTTACCCGGAAGGGGAATTTTTTCTCGATAATAGATTTACCCTGTACTTGGGAGCGTTGGGGGGCGCGAACGGTAGGTAATTTATAATCCAGGGACCGTCCAGTGGAAGCGGATACCACCCAACCCCACACCGCGGAGGAGGCTTAAAAAAGGATATATGTCGTCTCTCACCACCTTCAAATACTTTCTCGCGCTGGGGAACGTATTCGTTTGGTTTGGTGGAGGACCAAACATCGAACCCGCCTCGACCTTCTCCGATAGTTAAGTAGGGGGGGGGCCGGCTTTTGACAACAGTAATCATTTTTAACATAAGTCATATCACCATTACCGGATTGATTAACATATACATATATCTAGCCTACAATGTCCTTTAATATCTAATTTCGCTCTACCCATCGGAAATTAATAATATTTTCATATATGCTTAACCGAAGGGGCAAATTTTTTCTCGATAATTATAATTTACCTGTACTTTTGGGCCTGCGAACGCAGGTACAGTTATAAATACCAAGGACCGTCAGTGGAAAGCGGTTACCACCCAACCGCGAGATGCTTAAAGGTATTATGTCGTCTCTCACCTCAAATAACTTTCTCGCGACTTGAAGTATTCGTTTGGTTTTGGGAGACAACTCAAATACCCGCCAACCCCGCCTCGACTCCGGTAGTTGAAGTAGCAGCTTTTGACAACACGTAGCATTTTTAACATAAGTCCATATCAACATTAACCCGTGATTGCATATACATATATCGAGCTACAATGTCCTTTAATCGATCTAATTTCGCTCTAACCGTCGGAATTAATATATTTTCATATATGCTTAACTTAACCGAAGGAGAATTTTTTCTCGATAATAGATTTACCTTGCTTGGCTTGGGTCGCGAAGAACGTAGGTACATTATAAAATCCAGGACCGTCC
This sequence comes from Macrobrachium nipponense, assembly GCF_015104395.2. Lineage (NCBI taxonomy): Eukaryota > Metazoa > Arthropoda > Malacostraca > Decapoda > Palaemonidae > Macrobrachium > Macrobrachium nipponense. The sequence goes on from NC_061106.1 coordinate 39,446,683, forward strand.
AGGGTGGAAGCGGTACCACCCAACCGCGCGAGGAGGCTTAAAGGTATATGTCGTTCTCTCACCTCAAATAACTTTCTCGGCGCTGGAAGTATTCGTTTCGGTTTGGGAGACAAACATCAAAAACCCCGCCCTCGACTCCGGTAGGTTAAGTAGCCGCTTTTGACAACACGTAGCATTTTACATAAGTCATATCACATTACCCGTGATTCCATATACATATATCGAGCTACAATGTCCTTTTAAATATCTACTTCCGCTGCTAGCCGTTCAGGAATTAATATATTTTCATATATGTACTTAACCGAAGGAGAATTTTTTTTCTCGATAATAGATTTTGTACCTGTACTTGGGCCGAAGAACCAGCAGGTACATTTATAAATCCAGGACCCAGGTCAGTGGAAGCCGGTAATAAGAATGCGGACGAGGCTTAAAGGTGTAGAGCGGAATTCTATAATTAAAAGGAAGGACATTTGGTAGCTCGATATATGTATATGAATCACAGTAATGTGATATGACTTATGTAAAATGCTACGTGTTGTCAAAAGCGCTACTTAACTACCGGAGTCGAGGCGGGTTGATGTTGTCTCCAAACCAACGAATACTTCAGCGCGAGAAAGTATTTGAGGTGAGAGACGACATATACCTTTAAGCCTCCCGCGGTTGGGTGGTACCGCTTCCACTGACGGTCCTGGATTTATAAATGTACCTGCGTTCGCGCCCAAGTACAGGTAACTCTATTATCGAGAAAAAAATTCCCTTCGGTTAGCATATATGAAAATATATTAATTCCGGGTAGAGCGATTAGATATTAAAAGGACATTGTAGCTCGATATATGTATATGAATCACGGTAATGTGATATGGACTTATGTAAAAAGCTACGTGTTGTCAAAGTGCTACTTAACTACCGGAGTCGAGGCGGGATGATGTTGTCTCCAAACCAACGAATACTTCAGCGCGAGAAAGTATTTGAGTGAGAGACGACATATACCTTTAAGCCTCTGCAGTTGGGTGGTACCGCTTCCACTGACGGTCCTGGATTATAATGTACCTGCGTTCGCGCCCAAGTACAGGTAAATCTATTATCGAGAAAAAATTCCCCTCGGTTAAGCATATATGAAAATATATTAATTCGAGGTAGAGCGAATTAGATATTAAAGGACATTGTAGCTCGATATATGTATATGAATCACGGCAATGTGATATGGACTTATGTAAAATGCTACGTGTTGTCAAAAGCGCTACTTAACTACCGGAGTCGAGGCGGGTTGATGTTGTCTCCAAACCAACGAATACTTCAGCGCGAGAAAGTATTTGAGGTGAGAGACGACATATACCTTTAAGCCTCTCGCGGTTGGGTGGTACCGCTTCCACTGACGGTCCTGGATTTATAATGTACCTGCGTTCGCGCCCAAGTACAGGTAAATCTATTATTGAGAAAAAATTCCCCTTCGTTGTTAAGCATATATGAAAATATATTAATTCCGAGGTAGAGCGAATTAATATTTAAGGACATTGTAGGCTCGATATATGTATATGAATCACGGTAAGGTGATATGACTTATGTAAAAATGCTACGTGTTGTCAAAAAGCGCTAGCTTAACTACCGGAGTCGAGGTTGTGTGTTGTCTCCAAACCAACGAATACTTCAGCGCGAGAAAGTATTTGAGGTGAGAGACGACATTAACCTTTAAGCCTCTCGCGGTTGGGTGGTATCGCTTCCACTGACGGTCCTGGATTTATAATGTACCTGCGTTCGCGCCAAGTACAGGTAAATCTATTATCGAGAAAAAATTCCCCTTCGGTTAAGCATACTATGAAAATATATTATTCCGAGGTAGAGCGAATTAGATAATTAAAGGACATTGTAGCTCGATATATGGTATATGAATCACGGTAATGTGATATGACTTATGTAAAATGCTACGTGTTGTCAAAAGCGCTACTTACTACCGGAGTCGAGGCGTTGATGTTGTCTCCAAACCAACGAATACTTCATCGCGAGAAAGTATTTGAGGTGAGAGACGACATATATACCCTTAATTTTTTTTTCCTCTCGCGGTTGGGTGGTACCGCTTCCATGACGTCCTGGATTTATAATGTACCTGCGTTCCGCGCCCAAGTACAGGTAAATCTATTATTGAGAAAAAATTCCCCCCTTCGGTTAAGCATATATGAAAATATATTAAATTCCGAGGTAGAGCGAAATTAGATAGTTTAAAGGACATTGTAGCTCGATATATGTATATGAATCCACGGTAATGGATATTATGTAAAATGCTACGGTTGTTTTGTCCAAAAAGCGCCGAACTTAACTACCGAGTCGAAGGGCGGGTTGCAAATGTTGTCTCCAACAAACCAAACGGATTACTTTCACGCGAAAAGTAAAAATTTGAGGTGAAGACCCGACTTATACCTTTCAGGCCTTCTCGCGGTTGGGTGGTAAACCCACTTCAACTGAACGGTCCCCTGATTTATAATGTAAAACCTGCGTTCGCGAAGACCAGTACAGTTAAATTCTATTATCGAGAAAATTCCCCTTTCGGTTTAAGCATATATGAAATAATATTCATTCCGGGGGGGGGGGGGGGGTAAGGCAATTAGATATTTAAAGGACTTTGTAGCTTCCGATATCTGATTCTAATGAATCACCGGGGGGGGTTAAATGTGATATGACTTATTGTAAAAGATGCTACGTGTTTTTTGTCAAAAGCGCTACTTAAACCTATGGAGTCGAGGGGGCGGGTTGATTGTTGTCTTTCCCAACCAACGAAATACCTTCATCGCGAGAAAGTATTTGAGGTTTGCGTGAGTCGAGAAATATACCTTTAAAAGCCTCTCGCTGGTTTGGGTGGTATACCGCCTTCCACTGACGGTCCTGGATTTATAATGTACCTGCTGTTCCGCCGCCCAAGTAATATGTTAAATCTTTTATATCGAGAAAAAAATTACCCCTTCGGTTTAATGCATAATATGAAAATATATTAATTCCGAGGTAGTAGCGAATTTTAGATAATTAAAGGACATTGTAGCTCGATATATTGTATAATGAATCACGGTAATGTGATATGACTTATGTCAAACTGCTAACGTGTTGTCAAAAAAAAGGCGCTACTTAACTAACAGGAAGTCGGAGGTGGCGGGTTGATGTTGTCTCCAAAACCACAACGAATACTTCAGCGCGAGAAAGTATTTGAGGTGAGAGACGACATATACCTTTAAGCCTCTCGCGGTTTTGGGGTGTACCGCTTCCCCACTGACGGTCCTGGATTTATAATGTACCTGCGTTCGCGCCCAAGTACAAAAAAAGGTAAATCTATTATCGAGAAAAAAATTCCCTTCGGTTAAGCATATATGAAAAATATATTAATTCCGAGGTAGAGCGAATTAAGGATATTAAAGGACATTTGTAGCTCGATATATATATATATATATATATATATTAGATATATATATATATATATATATATATATATATATATATGTATATCGATATGCAGACACCCTCAGGCCGGGGAAACTTTGAGGTCGGCCAATTTACGAATTAAAAAAAAAACACACACACACACACACACATACGTCAATGGAACTAGGAAGATAAGCAAATGTACATGGTGAAAGGAAAAAAAATTCTTAAAAAAAATTGTCCCTACCTTCCACGCTAAGTTGTAAATGGCTATTTACAACCCCTTGTGTGGCCTCTTTTACAAGACAGTCGTAAATTTTAACAACTTATCTTATGTTTTTTTTTCTAATAAATAAATTTATGTAAAATTATAATTACTGCTCACACAACATCATTTACCAACTTATATATGTTTTTTTTTTCCTAATAAATAAATTTATTTTATTTTGTAAAATTATAATTACTGCTCACACAATGTCAAAACAGATAAATAATAAAATCTAAATTCAAGAGTAAGTTTGCTTTTCCTAAGGGTTCGGATAAAAGTGATAATGTAGCTAGTTTTGCTGTTGTGAAATATGAGTATGACAAAAACAAAGTAAAGGATTCAGGCAGCATAGTACATGCACAAACGAGCTGGGTAAGGAGGCTACTCATCCCATGAATAAGTGTCCTTATGAACGTTCTATTTCCAAGTTAGCTCAAATTAGGAGATATGGGGGCTGTGTCAAATGTTCAAAATGAAACCATGAGAGTGGATGTCGCAGATGACATTTTTCGTTCTCGTTGCCAGTACTGCTCAGAATGATACATGTGGGATTTTCTTGTGTTAAGGTCTCTAGTCCTGATGAATGTAAAAAATTCTGAAGCTAAATCTGGACCTTCTTCAACTTGCTAAGCCTAAATCTGTTCCCGCTGATGCTAAGTCTCTCATTAATGATAAACCAGGAGTTTCTAGTAGTATGTTATCCACAACAGAGGCCTTTCAGGGATGATAAACCAGGAATTTCTGGTAGTATGTATCCACAACAGAGGCCTTTCAGGGATGATAAACCAGGAGTTTCTAGTAGTATGTTATCCATGACAGAGGTCTTTCAGGGATGATAAACCAGAGTTTCTGGTAGTATGTATCCACAACAGAGGTCTTTCAGGGATGATAAACCAGGAGTTTCTGGTAGTATGTTATCCACAACAGAGGCCTTTCGGGAGGGATGATAAACCAGGAGTTTCTGGTAGTATGTATCCACAACAGAGGCCTTTCAGGGATGATAAACCAGGAGTTTCTAGTAGTATGTTATCCATAACGGCGGAGGCCTTTCAGGGATGATAAACCAGGAGTTTCTAGTAGTATGTTATCCATGACAGAGGTCTTTCAGGGATCTGATCTTCACTCAGCTTTGCATGCACTTACCAGTACATTTGAAGGGGGGATTAAAGGTTACGCGTTTGAAGGATAGTGGCTGCTAGTGTAACTTCAATTTTACCTCTGTTGCTACTGAACTTGGATTGAAAACGGTTATAGAGACAATATTTCCTTGACTATTAATGGTTTAAACACATCTCAACCATATACCACTAGATTAGTGAAGCTCAGCTCAAATTCGGCAGCATTTTTCAAACGATTGAGGCACTCTGTCTACCAAACGACTGGGGCACTCTGTCTGCCCTGCACTGATATAAATTTAAAGCTTCCTCTTTTGGGTAAGGTTGTTATGGAAAGCTTCAAGGATAGAGGTTGTATTTTGTGCAATGGACCGTACTTTGTCTTACAGGTCCTTAATGCTTTTAAAAAGGAGACAGGACAGGAATATCTAGCAGAAATTCAGGCAGACAGAGGAGGAAGGAGCTAAACAAACGGAAGAAGTGGCCTTAAAATTAGTTTATTATAAACAGTTCTATACATTATATACAATGAGTCGGTAACAAGACTTACACAAGTTAAGTCAGCAGCGAAACTAAGTTACTTTTTAAACAAGTTAAGTCAGCAGCGAAACTAAGTTACTTTTTAAATTATACAGCAGCGAAACTAAGTTACTTTTTAAATTATACAGCAGTGAAACTAAGTTACTTTTTAAACACAAGTTAAGTCAGCAGCGAAAAACTAAGGTTACTTTTTTTAAATTGTTCAGTAGTCAAACTAAGTTACATTTTAAATTATACAGCAGCGAAACTAAGTTACTTTTTAAATTATACAGCAGCGAAACTAAGTTACCTTTTAAACACAAGTTAAGTCAGCCGAAACTAAGTCACTTTTTAAATAAACACGTTTTATAGGATCGAAATTCTCTCTCTCTCTCTCTCTCTCTCTCTCTCTCTCTCTCTCTCTCTCTCTCTCTCTCTCTCTCTCTCTCTCTCTCTCTCCCATGTGTATTTTGATTCAAAAGTCTATGTATACTGAGATCTGTGCTTTTTAGAAATGTTCGTGTTTCTCGGTTTATCAAGTTAATTTTCAGTCCCTGTGCTTTTACTTTAACGTTGTCGTGTGAAGGTTCCTTTATAGATAATTCTCTCTCTCTCTCTCTCTCTCTCTCTCTCTATCTCTCTCTCTCTATCTCTCTCTCTTCTCCTCTCTCTCTCTTCAAAAAAATGGACGTGTATAATCCATACATGAATTATATATATATATATATATATATATATATATGTATGTATGTATGTATGTATGTATGTATGTATGTATGTATGTATGTATGTATGTATGTATGTATGTAGGACTGTACACTTACATCTACTTTGACGAAAGAAAGAGGGGTTACTGTACCATATATATTCACACCAGCATTCAAATTCTATTTTCATGCCACACGGGTAAACAAAAACACTTGGGTTGTAGTTTATGGTCTCATCTGCTTGTATTATGATGTTATAAAAGAATCATCCGCTCGGCGATTGAAGTTACAGGATCCGAACGTGATTGTACTAAAGTAGATGTGAAAAAAGGCTGATATCAAACAGTGCTGACTCTTCAATAAAGGTTATTTTTTTCTTATGAAAGTTAAAGGAGAGCTGTTGGGTAGTGAGCTTACGTTGGCAATAACCGAAGCTTCATATTTGGTTGCCAAAAAACTATATAGTGTATATTTGTAAATATGATATATATATATGTATGCATGTATGTAATATGCCAATAAAAATCGCAATATGTATCCTTGTATTCAGTGTAACGCCTAGAGTAAAATATAGGAAGTAGGTTCCACATTTAATACGAAATAGTACAAGCAAAATGCGGGGCAACATAATGCACTTAATAAATTATTATACTATACTTCCGTTGTCCATTGAAGACAGGGTTTAATGGATGGCGTACACGCACACACGCACACACGCACACACACACAGCACCTAGATCCATTGATCTTCACAACTCATTATTCATTCGCCTTTCCAAGGTTTCAATAGGCTTGGTTCAGTAGGTAGCCTTTGGTATATTGCGTTTCCTCTCAATCTGTCCATTTGGGCGTCAGCCCGCGACCATGAGCGCCCATCATCGTTAAATAAAGCATTAATGCTGGAGAATTCACGCAATACCAAAGAGAAAAATGAAATTCTTTGGAAAAAAAAAAGGTTAAAAAAAAGTTTAAGCCTTTATTTCTAGAGCGATCCTTTGCTCTTATCACCGAGGTAAAACATTTACAAGATGGATAAATCGAGTGCCTCAGTTCCGTGATCGGTATGGTCTTGGCCTGCCACCTCGGTGGCCGCGAGTTCGATTCTCGGACATTCCACTGAGGAGTTAGAGATGTGTATTTCTGGTGAAAGAAGTTCACTCTCGACGTGGTTCGGAAGTCACGTAAAGCCGTTGGTCCCGTTGTTTCCATGCAACGTTAAAACACCATACAAACAAACAAGATGGATAAACAAGAAATAATAAATGGCAGTAAATGGAAATGCGTTCAAAATCGTAGAATGGGTCAAACTTTATCTAGAGTAATTTGGAACTGAATTATTTAATAATATAATAGTTACCGCTTACCTCGAAACATTGAGAATGCAACATTATACGGTGAGACACGCTAACCAAAACAGTCATCGTCTTTTATATACGGTTATAGTGATAAACCAAACACATTTTTAATCAAGAAATCTAATAAGTTTCTGGGAGCAGTTACAGCAACCTGTGGACACCATATATATCTTATTCGTGTATACATCAGTATTTGTATATATACGATACAGCTGCACAGAAGTTAAGTATATCTTAGTTTAACCAGACCACTGACCTGATTAACAGCTCTCCTAGTGCTGGCCCGAAGGATTCGATATTTTTACGTAGCTAGGAACCAATTGGTTACCTAGCAACGGGACCTACAGCTTTTTGTGGGATCCGAACCACATTATATCGAGAAATGAACTTCTATCACTAGAAATAAATTCCTCTGGTTCCGCGTTGGTCGAGCCGAGAATCGAACTTCGCGATATCCACTCGTCCAACGAGGAACTGCTACACAGTGGTGGTCTGACGGTTGAGGGACAGAAGTACTCGAACAGAACAAGATTAATAGTAATCTAAAGTCATCAGGTCTTCCAATTATCTGCCAAGTACGGTTCACGAATACTTCAAGATCCAATAAAGCCCCGCTTATTGGAATTATATTTCTCTTAAGATTCATTCTTCGCTCTTCATCTTATGTAATAGATGGATAATATTAAGTATTGCATAAGTATTGCATAACCCATCATTAATTAGATAATATAATGTTATAAAAATTGTATCCTACGGAACGTTAGGACGGTAACAGCCATGTGGTTAAAGTAGGTATTTATTTTCACCTGTTTTTACCTTATTATTGGTAACTGTATTTTAAAAGCATTTAAAACAAGAAGCTTGCATATAAGAAAAAGCTCAAAGGAAATTCTAAAGTAAGATGGAATGCTCTTGAATATATAATATGACCCCCGTCTATTCCCGAAGTTGCTGAAGTATGCATACTCACACTTGCCAGCTGTCTTTTCAGAGCGCCTCAGTGGCGTGGTCGGTATGGTGTTGGCGTGTCACCTAGGTGGCCGCGAGTTCGATTCACGGGCATTCCATTGAGGGGTGAGAGAAGTCTATTTCTGGTGATAAAAGTTCGCTCTCGACGTGGTGCGGAAATCAAGTCAAGCCGTTGGTCCCGTTGCTGAATAACCACTGGTTCCATGCAACGTTAAAACACCTTACAAACAAACAGCTGTCTTATCCTTTCCCATGCTCCATCAATGCGCGTCATCTCGCTAATGCTTTTTAAGCCAGTATGTCCTTTTATGCCCCGAGAAAGAGAGAGAGAGAGAGAGAGAGAGGGAGGGGGGGGGAAGGGGAAGAATCCGGGAGGAAGTAGGAATCGGCAAAGAATCCTTTAGCTGAGGATTGGCGACCTTGAGGGGCTGGCTTGCTTCCTGTCTAGCTCATCCTGAGATATCCTAATAAAACTGTAAGAGCGCCTTCCGGGTCTTTTTTTTCTTTTTCTTTTTCTTTTTTTTTTGTTTTTTTTTTTTTTTTTTTTTTTTTTTTGAGAGAGGGGGGCGTGCCGGGGGGAAGGGAGCGCAGTTTTGTTGGTTATGGGGGAATGGCCGACGAATAATCTAATCACGAGAGAAGGGAAAGCGGGTTTCTTGGTGCACACTGTTCCCCTTCAAGGGAGCACCTGACGTGATTTCTTCTGACGGATATTGTCGGATTATATTTGGGAATGATAGTATACCCGTCGTAGGGTGGAAATTTTTTTTTTTCTTCCTTTTTCGTATTTCTCGGAAACGGGCTATAGCGGGCTGGTGTTTGGCACGAGGGGTGGGAAATCTAAGCGGTAAACATTGCATGTTATTACCTATCATGTTTAAATAGGATTATTCCGCGAGAGCTTCCTTATCCGATATATATTTGGACCTAACCGCGTCAATTTTCGACGTAACTTCAGTCACTCATTGCTGATGCGTCCTTATACTCTCCGTTTAATGGGTATTCAGTAATGCGAGTGTTATGTTTAGGTAGTTAGAGAGGAAATATTCGTTTTCTTGAGGTTTTAGAGATAAATAAACATATGTATTTAAATATATATATATATATATATATATGATTATATATATATATATATATATATTATATATCTAGAGAGAGAGAGAGAGAGAGAGAGAGAGAGAGAGAGTATGCGTATCTGTATGCATGCATGATCTTGACATTTTAGAGTTAATTCATCTTAGAATAGCTGACAAGCAACAGTGAACAGATTTTGAAGGAAGATCCCTTTTCCTTCGTGAATTAAAAAAAAAAAAAAAAAAAAAAAAAGAAAACATCGAGTAAGGAAAAAGGTTTTTTATTAGGATTTTTTTTTTAACAGGAGAGACGCAACAGAATTCGTCCCTGGTGGTGATGTGAATCTTATGCAAATTTCTCAGAGCAGAAAACTAATAACATTTTCAGTTCCCTCATTTAGAGGGTGCCATTTTTCAAGAGAAAACAAGTTATCTCCAAGTAAAAAAAAAAAAAATAGTTTCCATATATTTTTTCTATCTGTATCGCTTTCTATTTATTACGTGCTTGCAAAATTAATCAATTTCTTAAGTATTTCTTGTTTCGTGCGTATTTTTTTTTTTTTTTTTTTATCCTCGTGTGACGAGTTCATATTTGTGAAAGCTTGTCTATCCACCCGTCATATACAGCTCATATCTCGCGGGTGTTAATCAGGTTCACTTTTGAGTCCAGCTAATGAACGAAACCTCAATGCTGAGAAAATTAAAAAATACCTAAAAAAAATTGCCTATGAATATTTTGAGAATAACCAAACCTAATAGTATACTGTACACACACGCGCACACGTCTGTGTGACTGTGGTGCGTCTGTGTCTGTGTATAGGTGTGTTTGTTATATGTGTCTGTGTCCGTGTGTATGTGTCGGTCTGTGTCCGTGTGTATGTCTGGGTGTGTGTGTGTCTGTGTACCGGACGTGTTGCCTCCTCTTCACCGTGGTTGGAAAAGGAGAGCGCTAATTACAAGGCGTGGTGTGCCTTCCAAAATGCTACAGCTTTTTCCATTTTTCATTTATTCCCACGAGAACAGTCAATCTCATCTTTCCAGCTGGGTTATTTCTTCGATGGCATATCTCATGACGTCGTCATACCTATTTTGAAAGAAATAGCATAATCCCTGATTTCTAAATATAACTCGATAATTTGCAAAACTTAAACAATAAATAATTCTTCGAAGGAGAAAAACTTCGTGGAGTCCCCCAGCGGGATCATAGGATAACAAGACGCTCTTTGCTAAACTACCACCCGGGGATCCAATGACTAGATTTTTTTTTTTTTTTTTTTTTTTTTTTACTTTTATACTAGATGCTCTCAGTTGTCCCAATTCTGCTGCTCCTTCCTCCCACAAACACCCATCCAGCCCTCGTGAGATGGGAGAGGTCTTCGAAGTTTCTGACAGAGGAAAAACGAGGTAACAAAGTGGAGATGTCCCAGTCATTCGTCATCGGTGTCCGCTCTCCTTCCTTCCCTGCCTCTTATTGTTCTCGCGCGTTTAGTGATTCTGCTCAGGGGCGCCTCTTCCATAAAGAGAGGTGCTAAACACACACACACACATACACATATTAATATATATGAGAGAGAGAGAGAGAGAGAGAGAGAGAGAGAGAGAGAGAGAGAGAATTTGACTATGAGCTTTGAGCGTTATTATGCTAAATTCACATCGAACGATAAACGTCATATGTACATACACACATTTTTGAACGTATAAAAAAGGTTATTTTCAAGTGTAATGATACCTTTCTTAAATCATATATATATATATATATATATATATATATATATATATATATATATATATATATATAATATATATGTTTGGTGCGTATATATATTGTCTGAAAATTTATCTTACAAATACCCACAGAAACATTATTATTCCTGCATCCACATAAATGGACCAGGTCATAAGTCGTTTTTACAAAAATTAGCAAAGTTAATGTATCCGTATCCAAAGTTAGGCTCTAATAAAGTCGACAGAAGTTAATATTTTTTTTCGCTCTTTCTTTCTTTCTCTCCCTTATTATGCAGATCTTCTGGCTAAGAAATTGGCTTCCCAGATCAGGTACAAGAGCCCCACGAAATAATTAACCTCTTCAGGTTTCTCAGAAGTTCGTCGGATTCGTGAAGATGCGATATGAGAATATGTGTTTTGCATTTTGCCTTGTTTCCCAGCCAAATTTCATATGAGGACTACGCAAATCTCTCTCTCTCTCTCTCTCTCTCTCTCTCTCTCTCTCTCTCTCTCTCTCTCTCTGATTAAGGCTACGTATTATGTTCCGATGTCCTCTAATCTTATATTACATTATTGTACACATTCTAAGTGGACTCTCTCTCTTAAATTGCGACGAACACTTTTATGAATGAATCTCTCTCTCTCTCTCTCTCTCTCTCTCTCTCTCTCTCTCTCTCTCTCTCTCTCTCTCTCTCTCTCTCTCTGATTAAGGCTACGTATTATATTCCGAAGTCGTCCAATCTTATATGTACATTATTGTACACATTCTAAGTGGACTATCTCTCTTGAATTTCGACCAACACGTTTATGAATGAATGAATGCCAGGGAACACGGGGGAAATAAAAGGCGATGTGAAATTCCAAGGATTCCAGGTGAATCAAAAGGAGAAACAGTGAAAGGCGTTGGACTGCCGTGTTTGGACTATCCTTGCTGTATTGTGGGACATTGATGCGTGACAAACTGCTGTTAGTGGGATCGGCTGTTTGATAAACATTACTCCGGGAGAAAGACCGCCTTGCTTGTTCATTGCAATCGTTATCTAATAACTAACAAGTGATGTATTTCATTACTTGGTGAAAGTTTTTTTTTTTAGGGACGGAAAACCCCCCAAAAAGGAAGAAGGATCGAGTGGTTCCAAGAATCCCCGGCCGAATTCAGAAATACTCTTACTGGCGACAGCCAATGGCCCAGACACAAGAGTCTGCCCTTGAAGATATCGACCAACCCCTGCAAATAACGATTTCTTTCATCCCTTCAGCAAGCTCGTTTTACCCAATAAAATCGTACAGACTCGATAATCCTCCTTAACTTTGGAAATATCTCAGAATAAGACGAAGTTCTCAGGAGACGTAGTTAAGTATATCTTAGTTTTACCAGACCACTGAGCTGGTTAACAGCTCTCCTAGGGCTGGCCCGAAGGATTAGATATATTTTCCGCGGCTAGGAACCAATTGGTCAACCAGCAACGGGACCTACAGCTTATTGTGGGATCCGAACCACATTTATATCGAGAAATGAATTTCTATCACCAGAAATACATTTCTCTGATTCCACGTTGGCCGCGTCGAGAATCGAACTTCGGACCACCGGATTGGTGGCCGAGCGCGAAAATCACTCGTCCAACGAGGAAGTCTTAGGAGACGAATCGCGTCCGTTAGGAATCTCATTATCTTCCGTCAGTGAATTTTGAAGATAATTATCGGGACCCGAAGGCAGCCCCGAGATTTAATCATTCCGCTTCGAAACCATGGACTCCGTTCTGTGATAACGTCGTGAATGTCAAGGAGGCACCAGATTGACGTTACCTATTTATGGTTCGCTCGAGAAAGTAATAAGAAATCCCGTTACTAAGACATGAAGACCGTAATGAATGTGCGTGTAGTACATATAGTATGTTTACGTTTATACAGAAAGAGATTGAAATAAACGCGCGGTATTGATTAATTAAGCATAAGACGTAGTTAGAGAAAATAACATATTTCCAAAATGTCATTAATACATTGATACATTCTCATAAACACACACTCACACACAAACAACTATCTTCATGGATGTATGTTATGTATTTTCCAAAATGTCATTAATACATTGTCATAAACACACTCACACACAAACAACTATCTTCGTGGATGCATGTTATGTATCCTGCAGAACAGAGATCATGTACCTCGAGAAAAACTTTTTACACAAAAAGGGCAGCTTGAATTCAATTCTCGGGCATTCCATTGATGGGTGAGAGATGTGTATTTCTGCTGATAGAATTTCACTCTCTCGACGTGGTTCGGAAGTCACGTCAAGCCGTTGGGCCCGTTGCTGAATAACCACTGGTTCTATGCAACGTGACAACACCATATAAACAAAACATACAATGACATACTGCAGGAGCAATATTATAATTTGATGGAAACAAATCGAAGAAGAGGTGCAATGCTGGTGTGCTTTTTGCCAATGATTTACTTTGCAATCCAAACTGCAGAAGATGAATGAAGATTCTGGATACAAGAATCAGAGAGTGCTGTATGTTATTATTATCAGTTTTATTACGAGTTTTATTTCTGCTGTTGTTGACGATGATTGCAAGGTTGTTGGTGATATTATCAGTAGTATTTTTATTCGTAGTAAGTAATATGAAGCAGTATTATTAGTAATTGTAGTAGCATTTGTAAATCGAAATCTTTATCCTCCAAGTTCCTAAGTTTGCCCGATAAAGGGAAGCCGAAAAAAAACCGAGGAATGGGAAGTGAATAATCGATCAAGAATGTCCATTGCAAAGGACGGCTAAGGCACCTTCTTCATTGATTTAGGTCCCTTCAGGAAGTTTTACTGCCGAGTCTTGAGCCAGTAACTCTATCAACTATGAAAGAGCATATCAGACCAGATAAGTAGCGGTAGTCGTCATTTTTGCAAATAAAATAGGTGCTAGCTTTTACATCTGCCTTTGTTACAAGTATATTGATTCTCGTGAATATTAATCGTATAGGATACAAAAATATACATAGTTATTTTATTGAGAAAATATAACCACAGATAGATCGAGAGATAAGTTTTTTATTGACCACAGCATGCAGAATACAATGATAATATAAACATATACAATACGGGAAACAAATAATGTCTTAACACTAAGAAAGACGGACATATACAAATTACTGTAGTCCAACTCCAGTCCTATATGACATTTAAGCGCAACATAACATAAAGTTTCAACCATATAAACTCAAGATTTCATAAAATGTTTTACACACTACACCAGTGTCAACTCGAAAATAAATCATTTATAAATTGTATTCCGTAGAGGTTCTTAATTGTCGAGTTTTTGGACGTAGGCAAAAGCAACATTTTGATATTTTTAAGACTCCCACCAAGGTAGAGGCATCAGGGGAGAGAAACACCAAAACAACAGTGGTGTATCAAAGGAACTGAAGCTGAAACTCGCAATCAAAATAACTTAAATGCTAAGAAATCTTCTATCTAAAAAACCTTATCAACTCTAGCCACGGTGAAAGTTTACTGAGGCCTTATTGTTCTCCCGGAAGTGACGATAGTTTTATTAGGCTAAAAATAAACAATAACCAATGTCACCATTACTGATAAATTATCGTTCAACTTCGTTACCGATTATCAAATCGAATAGCGTTTCCTCCCAAAATCCGTCAGGTATTCTCTTGGTCCTTCTTACAGCTCCCAAATCATTGCAATATTGTCTCATATTGTCCCTTGACACAAGCAAATGTTCTCTGCTGTGACACCTACTAGGTTTATGCCAATGATAATTCATCTGATTTAGCCATCGGAGGCATTGAAGAGCCACAATATATCCTCCCAAAAAATAAAATGAATAAGTGTCTTTAATTATAGAAACACTTCTCTGAAAACTATTTTAACCAAAATCAACTCCTTGAATATAGCGCCTCGGTAGCCGCGAGTTCGATTCTCGGGCATTCCATTAAGGAGTGAGAGATGTGTATTTCTGGTGATAGAAGTTCACTCTCGAGTGGTTCGGAAGTCACGTAGAGCAGTTGGTCCCGTTGCTGAATAACCACTGGGTCCATGCAACGTTAAAACACCATACAAACAAACAACTCGTTGAATGAATGAACGGTTCTTCCTCAACAGCGAGAACAAATTCACGACAAATCTACTACAGGAAGTGCGTGATAAAGAGATGGTTCAGTCGCATAAGGTTGGCTCTTTAATGTCCTCATTAAAGAGAATGGCATCTTTTCCTTCATCGAAACGGCAATTGCATATTTGGTTAGTTACGCAACTTCTGTGTTGTTCTGTTGCAGTACCAAGTCTATACTGGATACCATTACATTTCCCTTAGTTATCTTCATTTCATAAAGTTATAAAGTAGCAGCACAAAAACAACGACGAAACTTTCATTATAAATCGACTGCCATCTCGAATCTAAAGAGAGAAAATCAGTTATAAAGTTGAATACCAATCTCTCTCAAGTGCCGGAACAAACGTGTCTCGATGAATTATTTTCTGATGTGGATTTATTGGTCTGGATTCTTTTATCACTTGAATCATGACTCCTCAGAATGATATGTGGTATTAAATTTAAATTCTATCTGATGATTTAATCACTGCACGGAATAGATATTCAGCAAATACAGTCTGAAAGCGACGCACCTTTGTCTTGACCCCATTTTTACACCAAACCAGTCACTCTCCCTCCTACAAACTCGTATTTCGTCTTATTTTCATTTATTCCTAAATCTGTCAGAGATCATCTGGAATTCAAAACCATGTTGGATTAGACCAAAATACAGATTTGAATGCGTAAAATAAAGGTAAAGAGACATGGAATGCTGAAAAAAAATACAACAGAGGAAACTAAAAATTGCCGTGGAATAGAAGCAAAAATCCTCTTTAAAGCGGAAACTCAGTTTGAACTGATAATGTTTTTAAAATGTCAGAAGTTTTACACAGATTTTTTCAAATTTCTTATCGAAAACTTACTTTTCCGCAGTAAGATTTTATTTGACAGCAGTGGTAACATTACTTTTAAAATCTCGTCTAAAATGATAATCGAAATAGCCTTGAACAACAAATTTCCTAAAAAGTATAAAGTGAATAAGTTCACAACCTCCATATGATTATATGAAAGAAGAGTTTCAGGAATTAATGAACATGAATTCACCCTGCGAGGTAATATCAAATCACAGCAGTTCCAGGAAAGTATAGTGTCATTGAATTAAGTTCACAAGCTCCATATGAACATATTAAAGAAGAGCTTCAGGAATTACGAACATGAATTCACCCTGCGAGGTAATACCAAATCACAACAGTTCCAGGAAAGTATAGTATCATTGAATTAAGTTCATAACCTCCATATGAACATATTAAAGAAGAGCTTCAGGAATTACGAACGTGAATTCACCCTGCGAGGTAATACCAAATCACAACTGTGTCAGGAGCATTCGCTATCAGGTTACGCCTTGACAAAATCCGATCCACATGGCTTCCGTCAAAACGTTGTTGATTCCTCCTCCTCCTTCACATCGTCTTTAAAGATGTGTATACCTGTCCTGGCATGGTCCTCCACACGCTCTTCCGCCTCGCGTATTGCATGACCCTGAGCATCACGGCCATATATGTAGATGCTGCTGCTGCTTCTGCTGCCAGGGCGTGCTTATTGATGCTCGCATCACACTACAAAAATCGTCATTAATTAATATTATGAATCTGATAATTAGGTGTCATGACATTCTCTCTCTCTCTCTCTCATAGAAACTACTTGATTGATAGGACTCGAAGATGTTATATGAAAATCACTAATCCGGCTTTCTTAACGAATTTGTATTATAATATATATATATATATATATATATATATGTGTGTGTGTGTGTGTGTGTGTGTGTGTGTGTGTGTGTGTGCTCATACATACGTTATAAAAAAAATGGATTAATCTTTATATGTAAAAGGTAATTTTTGTCCGTTTGTTTGTTTGTTTGTTCGCTATGTACGCCCAGACTATGGAAACTAGGGCTACCAAATTTTTACTATAGACTCTCCTCCCCCGCAGGAAGGTTTTTAGTCAAAATCCGAAATTCAAGAGCCACTTCTAAAGAGTCATAACCCCACTTTTTCATACCCCCTCATTTTTTCTACAACTTTCGGGGTTGACATCTATGTAGAAGTGTTTCTATAGGTACAAACAGGCTCCCCACAATATTGGAGCCGTAAGGTACCCTCAGTAGTAATGGGGGCAACCGCCCCCTGGGAATGGGGGCCCGAGGGAGAGGGAGAGAGAGAGAGAAGAAATGATGTCCTACATTTACCTTAATGAAGTTATTTCCTGATTGACTTTAAAATTGCATTTCGAGTTAGAGTTAAACTAATGATATCATTTGAACTTTAAAGGGAATTATTTTCTATCCAAATGAAGACTTTTCTCCGGTAGCGAAAATTCACGATCAGGCAGTGCAGAAAGTGCAGACTTCCGGCTAATGCGATAAGGGCATATCTCCCGTGACCTCACACACGGCGCCCAACGAGATTAGGCGCTCATTACGGCTGAGGGAACTTGACCTCCAGCCATGAATGATCTCTGCGCCTTTAAGTGACCTCCAGTCGAGGTCGAAGTTCATAAATCTTATTAGGAACTTATTTCTTATTCTCCCATTTTTATTTTTTTCGATTTGGGCAATCTTATTCTAATTTTTTCCCATGTGGCCAATCTTATTCTCTTTTTTTTCCCATGTGGTCAATCTTAGTCTCATTTTTTCCTAAAAAGTCAATCTTATTCTCTTTTTTTGCCATGTGGCCAATCTTATTCTCATTTTTTGCCATGTGGCCAATCTTATTCTCATTTTTTGCCATGAGGTCAATCTTATTCTCATTTTTTCCCTTGTGGACTTTCTTCTTCTCATATTTTTTCCCATGCGGTCAATCTTATTCTCATTTTTTCCCTCCCTTGTGGACACTCTTGCTTCAATCATTCCCTTTTTTTCCCATGCGGGTCAATCTTATTCTCATTTTTTCCCTTGTGGACACTCTCTTCTCATATCCCATTGCGGTCAATCTTATTCAGGTCGGTTTTTTCCCTTGTGGACACTCTTCTTCATCATATGTGGGTCATGCAATGTCAATCTTATTCTCATTTTTCCCTTGTGACCAATCCTATTCTCTCAATTGTTCCATGTGACCAATCAAGTACTGGAGGATACTTAGCAAGTTAAACGTCCCTTAGTCGGTTCCGTATGGACGTTTCCAGATTGATAATAATAATAATAATAATAATAATAATAATAATAATAATAATAATAATAATAATAATAATAATAATAATAATAATAATAATAATAATAATAATAATCATAATAATAACAACAACTTTTAGTGTAACAACAATATATTCCACGTCTAGACTTGCCGCCTTCCAAGCCATTTTAGGTCGCTCCAATAACTTTGACAATGGAAACTTTAATTGAAAATGAACTTCTGCAGTCGAGGAATCACCCCATTGTGTCCCGTCCCCTTAGATAAGGCCTTTTTTGTTGAAGGCAGCCCCTCAAACACCCAAAAATCATTCGTACTTTGCTCCGCTCTTGCTTGCATTTCTAAAGCAAACCCGGCCTCTTGACTACAGCGAATGCACTCGTTTCGCTGTGATTGCTCCGCTCGTTGCTTGCTTTTGCTTGCTTTTGATTTTCTTCAGTGTTTTGTCATTAGCTGTGAAATTCGCCTGTTTAATTTGCATTTCTTTAAAAATTCAGTTTCTCATTTGACATTTTCTTTCCTTGTCTTTTATTTTAGTCTGCCCTTTATGCAGCGTTATTGTTCTTTGCTTCGTTGCAACCTCTGTTTTTCGTTGTTCAGATGCTGTAAGATAAGAAGTTAATTAAGACTGTTAGAAATCTTCATTTCTAGATTGTAGTTCTTGTGTTTACTCTTCAAAGCCAAGAATTATATCTGGTGTTTTTTTTTTTTTTTTTTTTTTTTGCCAATGTCAGTAAATGTATTATATATGTATATATATATACATATATATATATATATATATATATATATATTATATATATATGTGTGTGTGTGTGTGTGTGTGTGTGTATAGATATACACATTACAAATTAGAAATATATTTTCCATTGCTCTCCAACTGGAAATGCTGTTTTAAACAGATTCATGATTATGACTTTTTCTTATAAAGAAAACAATAACGATTTATTCATAATTCAGGAACTAAGTTTCATTCGCGTCAGAGTATTATTGT